>NC_041390.1:299987812-300066588 GCF_002162155.2 Triticum dicoccoides | reverse complement strand
GGGTAGGCGCGCCCCCTACCTCGTGGACTCCTCTTTTGTGTCTTGACGTAGGGTCCAAGTCTCGTGGGTCTTGTTCGTTGAGAAAATCACATTCCCGAAGGTTTCATTCCGTTTGGACTCTGTTTGATATTCCTTTTCTTCGAAACCCTAAAACAGGCAAAAAACAGCAATTCTGGGCTGGGCCTCCGGTTAATAGGTTAGTCCCAAAAATAATATAGAAGTGGATAATAAAGCCCAATAATGTCCAAAATAGTAGATAATATATCATGGAGCAATCAAAAATTATAGATAAGTTGGAGACGTATCAAGCATCCCCAAGCTTAATTCCTACTCGTCCTCGAGTAGGTAAATGATAAAAACAGAATTTTTGATGCGGAGTGCTACTTGGCATAATTTTAATGTAATTCTTCTTAATTGTGGTATGAATATTCAGATTCGAAAGATTCAAGACAAAAGTTCATATTGACATAAAAATAATAATACTTCAAGCATACTAACAAAGCAATTATGTCTTCTCAAAATAACATGGCCAAAGAAAGTTATCCCTACAAAATCATATAGTCTGGCTATGCTCTATCTTCACCACACAAAGTATTTAAATAATGCACAACCCCTATGACAAGGCAAGCAATTGTTTCATACTTTTGACATTCTCAAAACTTTTTCAATCTTCACGCAATACATGAGCGTGAGCCATGGATATATCACTATAGGTGGAATAGAATGGTGGTTGTCGAGAAGACAAAAAGGGAGAAGATAGTCTCACATCAACTAGGCGTATCAACGGGCTATGGAGATGCCCATACATAGATATCAATGTGAGTGAGTAGGGATTGCCATGCAATGGATGCACTAGAGCTATAAGTATATGAAAGCTCAAAAAGAAACTAAGGAGGTGTGCATCCAACACGCTTGCTCATGAAGACCTACGGCATTTTGAGGAATCCCACATTGGAATATACAAGCCAAGTTCTATAATGAAAATTTCCCACTAGTATATGAAGTGATGAAATGAGAGACTCTCTACTATGAATATCATGGTGCTACTTTGAAGCAGAAGTGTGGTAAAAGGATAGTAGCATTGCCCCTTCTCTCTTTTTATCTCTTTTTTTATTTGGGCCTTTTCTCTTTTTTATGGCCTCTTTTCTTTCTCTTTTTTGCGTCCGGAATCTCATCCTGACTTGTGGGGGAATCATAGTCTCCATCATCCTTTCCTCACTGGGACAATGCTCTAATAATGATGATCATCACACTTTTATTTTCTTACAACTCAACAATTACAACTCGATACTTAGAACAAAATATGACTCTATATGAATGCCTCCAGCGGTATACCAGGATATGTAATGACTCATGAGTGACATGTATGAAAAAAATTATGAATGGTGGCTTTGCCACAAATACTATGTCAACTACATGATCATGCTAAGCAATATGACAATGATGGAGTGTGTCATAATAAACAGAACAGTGGAAAGTTGCATGGCAATATATCTCAGAATGGCCATGGAAATGCCATAATAGGTAGGTATGGTGGCTCTTTTGAGGAAGGTAATGGTGGGTTTATGATACTGGCGAAACATGCGCGGTATTAGAGAGGCTAGCAATGGTGGAAGGGTGAGAGTGTGTGTGATCCATGGACTCAACATTAGTCATAAAGAACTCATATACTTATTGAAAAATCTACAAGTTATCAAAGCAAATTATTACGCGCATGCTCCTAGGAGGATAGATTGGTAGGAAAAGACCGTCGCTCGTCCCCGACCGCCACTCATAAGGAAGACAATCAATAAATAAATCATGCTCCGACTTCATCACATAACGGTTCACCATACGTGCATTCTACGGGAATCACAAACTTTAACACAAGTATTCTTCAAATTCACAACTACTCAACTAGCACAACTTTAATATCACCATCTTCATATCTCAAAACAATCATCAAGCATCAAACTTCTCATAGTATTCAACACACTCGTAAGAAAGTTTTATTATTAATCTTATATACCAAGCATATTAGGATTTTAAGAAAATTACCATGATATTTAAGACTCTCAAAATAATCTAAGTGAAGCATGAGAGATCAATAGTTTCTATAAAACAAATCCACCACCGTGCTCTAAAAGATATAAGTGAAGTACTAGAGCAAAACTATATAACTCAAAAGATATAAGCGAAGCACATAGAGTATTCTAACAAATTCCAAATCATGTATGGATCTCTCAAAAGGTGTGTAAAGCAAGGATGATTGTGGTAAACTAAAAAGTAAAGACTCAAATCATACAAGACGCTCCAAGCAAAACACATATCATGTGGCGAATAAAAATATAGCTCCAAGTAATGTTACCGATAGAAGTAGACGAAAGAGGGGATGCCTTCCGGGGCATCCCCAAGCTTTGTCTTTTAGGTGTCCTTAGATTATCTTGGGGGTGCCATGGGCATCCCCAAGCTTAGGCTCTTGACACTCCTTGTTACATAATCCATCAAATCTTTACCCAAAACTTGAAAACTTCACAACACAAAACTCAAAGTAGAAAATCTCGTGAGCTCTGTTAGCGAAAGAAAACAAAAGACCACTTCAAGGTACTGTAATGAACTCATTCTTTATTTATATTTGTGTTAAACCTAATATATTCCAACTTCTCTATGGTTTATAAACTATTTTACTAGCCATCGATTCATCAAAATAAGTAAACAACACACGAAAAACAGAATCTGTCAAAAACAGAACAGTCTGTAGTAATCTGTAGCTAGCGCAAGATCTGGAACCCCAAAAATTCAAAAATAAATTTCTGGACGTGAGGAATTTATATATTAAGCATATTCAAAAATAATTAACTAAATAGCACTTTCCAAATAAAAATGGCAGCAGTTCTCGTGAGCACTAAAGTTTCTGTTTTTTATAGCAAGTGTAACAAGACTTTCCCCAAGTCTTGCCAACGGTTCTACTTGGCACAAACACTAATTAAACAAAAAAACACAACCAAAACAGAGGCTAGATAAATTATTTATTACTAAACAGGAGCAAAAAGCAAGGAATAAAAATAAAATTGGGTTGCCTCCCAACAAGCGCTATCGTTTAACGCCCCTAGCTAGGCATTGATAATTTTAATGTTGCTCACATGAAAGACAAACATATGACAAAAGGAGCATCATAAAGCATGTGACAAACATATCTAAGTCTAACATACTTCCTATGCATAGGCATCTTATAGGCAAACAAATTATCAAGGCAAGCAAAAACTAGCATATGCAAGGAAGAGGAAAGAAACAATAGCAATCTCAACATAACGAGAGGTAGTTTAGTAACATGCAAATTTCTACAACCATATTTTCTTCTCTCATAATAATTACATGTAGGATCATAAGCAAATTCAACAATATAGCTATCACAAAACATATTCTTAACAAGATCCACATGTATGCAAAGTTGACATTCTTCCAAAATAGTGGGATCTAAAGTTGACACTCTTCCAAACCCACTTTCAATAATATTGCAAACACTATTATCAATCTCATATTCATCATGGGGCTTAAATAAATTTTCAAGATCAAAAGAAGAATCACCCCAATCATGATCATTACAACAAATAGTAGTCATAGCAAAACTAGCATCCCCAAGCTTAGGGTTTTGCATATCTGATGAGGACATCAATACCATTGTTACACCCACAGCCCCTGCTGCTATACATACTGGACCAATTACTAGAGCTCGCGCACGCCAATTGAATTATCAGGTACTTACGTTTCTTGGTAATGATTCTAATGTTCATGAGAATATGATGCTGCCTAAATTGGATACATTTGTCTTGCTTACAAATGAAGGGCCTAGCTTGGACAAGAAAGATGAACCTTGGAACAAGTTCAAGCGTGGAGATGATGGCATGCGCAAGGGGATCCAGAACGAAGTTACAAGTGATGATTTCAGGACTTTGAAGCCACCATAAAGAGTGCATGAAGCCTTGGATGAAATATACAATATGCCATTTCATAAATTTCGTCCAGAGGCTATTTTAGGGGCTGCGTCACCTTATTATTGGGCCAGGCCCATGTATTTTTGAAATACTTAAGTATAGGCTGCTTTTAGAGTTCATATGTGTGGGGAAACAAGAGTTAGGGTTGGTTTCGGACCCCTCCTCCAAGGGCCACGAAATTCCCCCCTCTTCCTCCATATATACAGCCCTTAGGGCGTCGTTTAGACTTTGGGTTTTGTTTAGATTAAAAGTTTGCCATAGCTGCAGCTTCGCGTACCTTGTTTGTGTCCAACGACCAGACCAAGGCGTCACAGAACCCCACCTTGATCAATAAAGCTTTCATCTTATATTCCCAATATCCAGATTGCAATATCAGTTTCTTGCTTGTTCTTCGTTTGCTCGCAGGAAACAGACCCTCGTGGTCAGGTTGATCGTGCTCCGGCGTGGTCAATAACCCCTCGGAAGTTGGTTTAGCGATTGCTAAGGCGCGACGTCTCGCACGTTCGTAGTCGGAACGTCAAGGTCGACTCCCACAGAAACGATAGCCACCATCTCATCGAAACATCGGGACATCTTTGCCTCTATCAAGTGGTATTAGATTTCCAGGATGCTCGGTGAGATTTTACAGTTTTTTGTAGTTTAGGTCGAGTCTGTTCTTCATACCTATAGTCCACGAAAAAGCCAAAAAAAATTGAGGGTTAGGTCATCATATCCGAACCAATCTGAGCCTTTGCATAATCTTTTTAGAGTTTTGCTTTGTTGAATTTGTGGTTGCATCATCGTGTCGAGTTGCTGGTCTTAGCATCTAGTCCCTTAGAGTTTCGAGTTCTGTTCACAGGTTGTCACGCCGCCGCCGCACCATCGTCATCATCATTACCATATACCACCACCCCACCATATACATCGCCGCTGCCATATAAAACCATGTAACGCCCTCGATGCGGCTATATCTCCCACGTGTCGAAGCACGACTTAGAGGCATAACTGCATTGAAAGCAATGTTGCAAGTGAGGTAATCTTCACACAACCTATGTAATACATAAGGGAAAGAGATACATAGTTGGCTTACAATCGCCACTTCACACAATACATGAATAAAGCATTACATCATCCACATACAATCAAGGTCCGACTACAGAACCAAAATAAAAGAAGAGTACCCCAAATGCTACACAGACCCCGATCGTCCCGACTGGGCTCCACTACTGATCAACTAGAACGAAACAACACAAAGGACAAGATCTTCATCGAGCTCCTCCTTGAGCTTGGTTGCGTCACCTGCACGGTTCAACGGCACCTGCAAACTGGTTTTGGAAGTATCTGTGAGTCATGGGGACTCAACAATCTCACACCCTCGCGATCAAGACTATTTAAGCTTAATGGGTAAGGTAAAAGGTATGAGGTGGAGCTGCAGCAAGTGACTAGCATATTTGGTGGCTAACATACGCAAATTAGAGCGAGAAGAGAAGGCAAAAGCACGGTCGAACAACTATGATCAAGAAGTGATCCTAGAACAACCTACGTCAAGCATAACTCCAACACCGTGTTCACTTCCCGGACTCCGCCGAGAAGAGACCATCACGGTTACACACGCGGTTGATGTATTTTAATTAAGATCAACTTCAAGTTTTCTACAACGGGACATTAACAAATTCCCATCTGCCCATAACTGCGGGCACGGCTTTCGAAAGTTCAAAACCCTGCTGGGGTGTCCCAACTTAGCCCATCACAAGCTCTCATGGTCAATGAAGGATATTCCTTCTCCCAAGACATTCCGATCAGACTCGGCATCCAGGTTACTAGACATTTCGACAATGGTAAAACAAGTCCAGCAACACCACCCAAATGTGCTGACAAATCCCGATAGGAGCTGCACATATCTCATTCTCAGGGCACACTCAGATGAGCTCTCCATACAACTAAAACCAAACCTCGAGTTTCCCCGAGGGGGCGCTGCACAGGGCTCTAGTTTGGACCAACACTCAGAGGAGCACTGGCCCGGGGGTTAAAGTAATGATGACCCTCAGGAGCGCGACTCCCAAGGGAAAAGAAAAGGCTAGGTGGCGAATGGTAAAACCAATGTTGGGCATTGCTGGAGGAGTTTATTCAAGGCGAACTGTCAAGGGGTTCCCATTATAACCCAACCGTGTAAGGAACACAAAATCCGGGAACATAACACCGATATGACGGGAACTAGGGTGGCAAGAGTGGAACAAAACACCAGGCATAAGGCTGAGCCTTCCACCCTTTACCAAGTATATGGATGCATTAATTAAATAAGAGATATTGTGATATCCCAACAAAATATCCATGTTCCAAACATGGAACAAGCTCCAATCTTCACCTGCAACTAACAACGCTATAAGAGTGGCTGAGCAAAGCGGTAACATAGCCAAACAACGGTTTGCTAGGACAAGGTGGGTTAGAGGCTTGGCTTAACCATATGGGAGGCATGATAAGCAAGTGGTAGGTATCGTAGCATAGGCATAGCAAAAGAGCGAGCAAACTAGCAAGCAAAGATAGAAGTGATTTTGAGGGTATGGTCATCTTGCCTGAAATCCCGCAAGGAAGAAGAACGAGTCCATGAAGAAGACAAACGGACGTAGTCGAACGAATCCTCACAACTTCGGAATGGAACCGAAGCTAACGAGGGAAACAACCGGAAAGAAGCAAACAACATAGTAAACAACCATCACATAACATGGCATGATGCACAACCAAGTATGATGCATGTCCGGTTTAAATATGCATGGCATGACAAAGGGCACAAACAAAACTACAAGTTAAGTGGAGCTCAATATGCAACGAGTTGCATATTGACGGAACACCACATCAATTATTTAGTTCTCTCTCGTTTAGGTACCCAACAATATTAAATGTTGTTAAACATGACAAGAGATGAGGCATAACAAAACTATACCATCTAAACAATTTAAATGGGGCCAGATATAACAAATAACGAATCCGGTAAATCCCCATATGCATTTAGCAATTTGGGGCAACAACAACTTTAAACATTTAAATGTTATTATCATGATGCGAATGACATGTTTAAGTTATGCAAGTTTTATTAAAAGTTTGACAAGAGCATTATGAAGCATTTGTCACCGTGGTGGAAAGGAAAGGGGTGCCACGGCAACGATAATGAAAACGGTGCCACGGCAGCATTCCGGTTCCGGTAACTCGATTGAGACACCGATGCAAAGGAGAAGGGTGCGGATGCATGCAAAAGATGGTGGGGCGCTCCCGGATTCCAGGTGTCCCACGAGTTAGTGGCATGGAAACGAGTGACAAAACGGACATGGTGCAGACAAAGGGTGCATCTCATCCAACATGCATTCATTCGTTCACGGGCGTTGTCTCGGGGTTATATCTTCGAGGTGAGACTTTCCGGAACGGATCAAGTTCGTAGCGGAAGTAGATGATCTCGCCACGTTCGTAGTGGTAGTAGTAGTACTCATGCCATAGTGGAAGTAGTGGTTCACGTAGATGGTAGTGGCACATAGCAATCATGGACGGACTTGGAAGGTCATCGTTAGTCGTTCACGGGTCTTCGGCGATGGTTGTGGTACACGTTCTGTAGAAGTACGAGCGGCAGTAGTGGTACATGTCTATCGTTGCACGGGTCTCCGTAGATGTTCGGGGTCACGGCGAGGAACTTAATGCATCGTTGAACTTGGCGTCCGAGGAATCCCGCGTAGCCGTACACGAGTCGTAGTCGAACTAGACGGTTCCGTTACATGGTTCTTTGGAGACGATAATGGTGTACGGGTCTTTTGGCCCTGATAGTCGTACACACATCCGAAGAGGAACTCGGCGTTCCGATGCGGTGTAGGGGTACATGCCGATGGTCGTCGTGGTACTTGATGATACGGGTAGTCGAACTTAACGAAAAACGGGTCTCCTCGTGGACTTGATGCATCCGAAATTCTTCGGGTTTGTAGTAGTACTTGGCGTTCGGAGTCCAGGTCTTGCGAGTGGTGTACTTGGTGCTTGCGGTTCCAATCCAGGGGTGCATGCGTCCACGGTAACACTGCATGGTGCAAACAGGCGACGACTTGGGCGGTTCTGGCTAAGGACTCGGGCAGCTTGTGTATGAGCTCGATGGGGCTTGGCTGCTGCTCGTCTCCTTCATCAGGTGACAGAACGAAGGCGCAACGGCACTGAATGGCGAAGCAGAAGCTACAGCGAGGCAGCGGTGCCGTGGTGAGCTTGTAGGCGATAACGACGACGAACTTGGTGCGCTGGAGGTGGAGGGGAACATGACGAGGCGGACGACAGAGGAAAGCTCGCTGGCACGGCTGGTGGCGGAGCTTGCCGGGCGACGGAGGCGCGGCGCTGGCGAAGGGAGGCCACGGTAGAGGAACGGGTCTCCGGTGACGAGGCGCGGCAGCGGCAGCAGCCATGGAGGACGGCGTCGTTGAGGCGGGGTAGAGCAGAGGTGGTGACGGGCATGAGGAGGGAATGGCCGCCCGGCTCCGCAAGCTCCTGGCGGAAGAGGAGAAGCTGCAGGGGCGGAGTTTGGCGGCGTCTCCCTGACGCATGTGGGGCTGGAAGGAGCGGAGCGGGGACGGCAGGGCATGGTGCCTCGCTCCTCTCTCTGGCAAAGCAGGGAAGGAGGGAATCAAGGGAGAGGGCGCTGCGAGCGAGAGAGAGGGAGGCGCATGTGGGACCGACCGAACAAGGAGGGGATCGGCCAGGAGATGGAGATCGGGCCTCTCCTGGCGGCGCTGGTGGGAAGACGAGGGAAGGGAGTGGGGAGCGAGAGGCTGGGCCTAGGGTTAGGAGAAGTGGACTTGGAGGCCGGCCTGGGTGCGGGTGAACCAGGTGGGCCGGCGCGGAAATTTGCCTAGGGAGGCCCAGTCCAGGAAAACCTTTTTCTTTTTCATTACCCTCTGTTTATATAAATAAACAGTTTCAATAAAAGAAAAAGGCCAGGGAGCTAGAAGAGAAGTTTTTTGGATATAAAAATATCCTCAAACTCCTGGAACTATACTCTATTAGATAAAATTGCCTTGGATATCTTTAGAGGTAGAAAAATAAAACAAGTTTAAATATGATTCAAACTTGAGGCATTTTTGAACCTAACCAAAACAACTCCAAAGAATCTGAAATTTGACAGAGAGGTTGAAGGCATGGTCGAGAATTTATAGGAAAATAATGAACATTAATAGAGAAGGGGAAAGTGGCACTTGCAAAAGAAAGGAACTAGAAGGAAAAGAGAAGGAGATGATGCATGGGACAAAGGCATTGGGATCTTTTGCAAGTGTGTTTGTGGTAAATCCAAACGAATGGAAATATTTACTATAGCTCTCTAAATATCGAGAGTATATGTATTAAAGAGAATCACCATGTGAATTCCCTTGGTTTAAATGGACCGAAGATCCATGCAATTTATTTAGTGAGTTTTAAAACAGGTTGCATGATGACATGATGCAATGCACATGATGCAAAGATGAAATGCAACGGACCAAAAAAATCACACGACGAAATCTGGAAATCATGGAAGGCACCTGAAGCTCCGGTGTTGGGGCGTTACAAACCACCAATCCGAGTCCACCTATACCATCACCATATACCACCACCAATCTGAGTCCAGATATACCATCGCCATATACCACCACCAATCCGAGTCCAGATATACCACCACAATCCGAGTTCCACCAGATTCATCTCCGCCACCAGTCCTAGTCCGAGTGCAGTATTTGTAGCTTTGTTTTCGAGTTCCAGATCACGCCATACTCTGAGTCGTGATAGAGTAGGACTCCCGAGATTACGTGCTACCCGCAGAAGAAAAATAGTTCCAAACTCAAAAAAAACTAAGTCTGGAAAATTCTCGCTATGCAGTTTTTAGATCATTTGTAGACTTTTCAAAAAAAAATTGTTGCGGAGCAAAAAAAAGAGGAAAAAAGTGCAAAAAAGTGAAAAAAAGAAAAAAAATCAGAGTGTGCTCCTCCATTGTTTACGTGCAGCGCCGTGATTTTGTTAGTGTACTAGGCTCGCGTCTCTAGCACGGTCTAGCCTAGGACCAGCACAGTATCGTCGTTGAGCATTTATTCAACTTTGCATCTCTGAATTGATTATTGCTGACCCTTTTTGCTACCATATTATAAGCCTTCCCAGCTCCACATACATCTACGTCGTGCGTTTGACTCTCCCTGGTAATCGCTCTATCCAAGCTTTGAGAGTTTTGACTACGACAGTTGCCGATCACCACCTGCTGTTGGGTAAGAAGTGGTAAGAATTTGAGATTTGCTTGACGGATTTGTGAAACCACCACCACCTCTTGTTAGTAGTCTATAGGATCATATTCTTGTGTGTTTCTATTGTTGCTAGCCATGGCAGGATCACAAGCCGACGAGACTGACTGGAAAAACATGACGAATAAGGAGTTGCATGATAAATTTTAGCAAATGATGAGTGGACAGGTGCAAGATGTGCTAAACAGATTTGAAGAGGCCATGGAGAAGATAGATGGCATGGAGAAGACATTCGAAACAAAGCTCGATAACATGTTTAATGAATTGCTCGCGCGTCTTCCACCACCACCACCGGCTGCACCTAACGCACCTCTACAACAACAACAACAACGACTACCTCCACATCACGAAACAACCCTCCGCCGAGCGAGCCGTCTCCCTCTTGCACCTAGCCAAACTGTTGGTGCTTCTGTTGATACTTCTGTGGCTCCTGCTGCTGATGCGGAGGAGGATGATTTTGCGGGAGATTACAAGGATGAGGTTGATCAAAATCAGAACTACGTGCCACCACCAGCATAGCAACCACCAGGTCGTCCACATGCAAATAATGGCAATGGTAGGGCTCACCCTCAGGTACGAGATCATGACTATCTCCCTAAACTAAAATTGAATATTCCACCATTTGAGGGCAGATATGTTCCTGATATATATATCTTACTTGGGAGTTAGAAATTGAACAATGATTTACATCTTTACAATATCCCGAGAAAAGAAGTGTTCCTGCTGCTGTTTGTGCATTCACTAGTTTTGCATGTGTTTGGTGGTCTGAGCATTGTAGATTACATCCTATTCCAGCTACTTGGGCTGCTTTGAAAACTGCTATGCGTACTCGTTGGGTTCCACCATAATATCAACATGAATTACTTCGAAATTGCAGCGTTTAATACAAGGAAAAAATTCTGTAGAAGAATATTATCAGGAATTACAAACTGGCATGATTAGATGTGGTATTGTTGAGGAGAATGAAGCTATGCTTGCACATTTTATGGGTGGATTAAATAGAGAAATTCAGACCATTCTAGAGTATAAGGAGTATACTAATATCGCTCGTTTATTCCATCTTTCTTGTAAAGCTGAACATGAAGTGCAGGATCGACAGGCATTGGCGTGAACTAACTTTTCTGCAGGTCGATCTTCATCATGGATACCATGTGCATCCTCTACTTCCACTACACCAGCACCTCCATCAGGTGCCACCTCCAGCCGTGATACAAGAAAGAAGGCACAACCACCACTATCTGCCAAGAGCACACCTCCCGGGCCTGCGCAGAGTTCTTCTTCTTCCATGGCATCAACAGGGCACACAAGTGATATTATTTGTCGTCGTTGTAAGGGAAGAGGACATTTTGCGAGAGAATGCAAATCTCAGCATGTGATGATTTCTACTGAGGATGGTGCGTATGAGTCCGCTAGTGACTATGATGAGGAGACTTTGGCTCTTATTACACGTGAAGAACACGGTGGAGATGATTCTGATCGTGAGACGCAATACATGGCTCCTGAAGATGTTGACAGGTATGAATGTTTAGTTGCTCAATGTGTTTTGAGTGTGCAGGTCACACAAGCTGAGCAAAATCAGAGGCACAATTTGTTCCATACAAAGGGAGTTGTGAAGGAACGTTCTGTTTGCGTCATCATAGATGGAGGGAGCTGCAATAACTTGGCTAGCATGGAGATGGTGGAGAAGCTATCACTCACCACAAGACCACATCCACATCCTTAATACATCCAATGGTTCAACAACAGTGGCAACGTTAAGGTAACATGTACTGTTCGTGTGCATTTTAGTATCTCTACCTATGCTGATTATGTTGATTGTGATGTGGTACCTATGCAAGCATGTTCCTTATTACTCTTGTTCATAAGGATAAAAAAATTACTTTGATTCCTATGACTCCTGATTCCATTTTGAAAGATGATATTAATAGAGCTAATAAAGCGAAACAGGAGAAAAATAAAAGTGAAAATCAGATTGTGGCAAAAGACTTTGAGCAACAAATGCAGCCTAATAATAAACCATCTAGTGTTGCTTCTGAAATTAAATTGAAAAGTGCATGTTTAATTGCCACCAAATCTAATATTGATGATTTAGATTTTAGCAAATCTTTTTGCTATGCTTTTGTGTGCAAAGAGGCATTATTTTCATTCGAGGACATGCCTTCCTCTTTGCCTCCTGATGTCACTAACATTTTGCAGGAGTTCGCTGACGTCTTCCCACAAGACGTGCCACCGGGATTACCACCTTTTCGAGGGATTGAGCATCAAATTGACTTAATTCCCGGTGCATCATTACCCAACTGTGCACCATACCGTACCAATCCAGAGGAGACGAAGGAGATTATGCGTCAAGTACAAGAACTGCTCGACAAAGGTTATATACGCGAATCCCTTAGTCCTTGTGCTGTTCCTATCATTTTAGTGCCGAAAAAGGATGGTACGTCACGTATGTGCGTTGATTGTAGAGGCATTAATAATATTACTATTCATTATCATCATCCTATTCCTAGGCTAGATGATATGCTTGATGAATTGAGTGGCTCTATAATATTCTTCAAAGTTGATTTGCATAGTGGATACCATCAAATTCGTACGAAAATGGGAGATGAATGGAAAACAACATTTAAAACTAAGTTTGGATTATATGGGTGGTTAGTCATGCCTTTTGGGTTAACTAATGAACCTAGTGCTTTCATGAGGTTACTGAACGAAGTTTTACGTGCTTTCATCGCACGATTTGTGGTAGTTTACTTTGACGACATATTGATTTATAGCAAATCTTTGGAGGAACATTTGGAACATTTACATGCTGTTTTTATTGCTCTACGTGATGCACGTTTGTTTGGTAACCTTGGAAAGTGCACCTTTTGCACCGACCGAGTATCTTTTCTTGGCTATATTGTTACTCCACAGGGAATTGAAGTTGATAAAGCCAAGATTGAAGCTATTGAGAGTTGGCCGCAGCCCAAAATGGTCACACAAGTGAGGAGTTTTCTTGGCCTTGCTAGATTGTATAGGCGTCTTGTGAGATATTTCAGCACCATTGCTGCACCTCCCAATGAGCTTAAAAAGAAGGATGTGCCTTTTCTTTGGGGTACCACACAGCAAGAAGCCTTCACGGTATTGAAAGATAAGTTGACACATGCTCCTTTACTCCGGCTTCCTGGTTTTAATAAGACTTTTGAGCTTGAATATGATGCTAGTGGAATTGGATTAGGAGGTGTGTTATTACAAGATGGCAAACCTGTTGCATACTTTTCTAAAAAATTGAGTGGGCCTAGTCTGAACTATTCTACTTATGACAAAGAATTATATGCTCTTGTTCGGACCTTAGAAACATGGCAACATTATTTATGGCCCAAGGAATTTGTTATACATTCTGATCATGAATCTTTGAAACACATTAAAAGTCAAGTAAAACTGAACCGTAGACATGCTAAATGGGTTTAATTCATTGAGACTTTTCTTTATGTCATTAAACACAAGAAGGGTAAAGAAAATGTTATTGCTGATGCATTGTCTCGTCGTTTGATCTATGCTTTCACAACTTAACTTTGAAATATTTGGCTTGGAGACCATCAAAGATCAATATGTGCATGATGCTGAATTTAAAGATGTATTGCAGAATTGTAAGGAAGGGAGAACTTGGAACAAGTTCGTTCTTAACGATGGATTTGGGTTTCGTGCTAACAAGCTATGCATTCCAGCTAGCTCTGTTCGTCTTTTGTTGCTGTAGGAGGTGCATGGAGGAGGATTAATGGGACACTTTGGCATCAAGAAGACGGAGGATATACTTGCTACACATTTCTTTTGGCCAAAGATGAGACTAGATGTTGAGCGTTTTGTTGCTCGCTGCACTACATGTCAAAAAGCTAAGTCACGACTTAATCCTCATGGTTTATATATGCCTTTGCCTGTACCTAGTGTTCCTTGGGAGGATATATCTATGGACTTTGTTTTAGGTTTACCTCGAACAAAGAAGGGGAGGGATAGCATATTTGTTGTCATGGATAGGTTCTCGAAAATGGCACACTTTATACAATGTCATAAAAGCGATGATGCTGTTAATATTGCTGATTTTTTTCTTTCTTGAAATTATTCGCTTGCATGGTGTGCCAAATACTATTATTTCAGATCGTGATACTAAATTTCTTAGCCACTTTTGGAGATGTTTATGGGCTAAGTTGGGGACTAAGCTGCTTTTTAGTACTACTAGTCACCCCCAAACTGATGGACAAACTGAAGTAGTCAATAGAACATCGTCTACTATGCTTAGGGCGGTTTTGAAGAATAACAAGAAAATGTGGGAAGAATGCTTGCCTCATATTGAATTTGCTTATAATCGTTCATTGCATTCTACTACTAAGATGTGCCCTTTTGAAATTGTGTATGGTTTCCTACCTCGTGCAACTATTGATTTGTTGCCTCTTCCATCTTCGGAGAAGGTTAATTTTGATGCTAAAGAACGTGCTGAATTGATTTTAAAAATGCATGAGTTAACTAAGGAAAACATTGAGCGTATGAATGCTAAATATGAACTTGCTGGAGATAAGGGTAGAAAACATGTTGTGTTTGCACCTGGAGATCTTGTTTGGTTACATTTGCGTAAGGATAGATTTCCTAATTTGCACAAATCAAAGCTAATGCCACGTGCTGATGGTCCTTTTAAGGTGTTAGAGAAATTAAATGATAATGCATATAAACTTGAGCTGCCTGCAGATTTTGGGGTTAGTCCCACTTTTAACATTGCAGATTTGAAGCCTTATTTCGGTGAGGACGATGAACTTTCGTCGAGGACAACTTCATTTCAAGAAGGGGAGGATGATGAGGACATCAATACCATTGTTACACCCACAACCCCTGCTGCTATACATACTGGACCAATTACTAGAGCTCGCGCACGCCAACTGAATTATCAGGTACTTTCGTTTCTTGGTAACAACTCTAATGTTCATGAGAATATGATGCTGCCTAAATTGGATACATTTGTCTTGCTTACAATTGAAGGGCCTAGCTTGGACAAGAAAGATGAATCTTGGAACAAGTTCAAGCGTGGAGATGATGGCATGTGCAAGGGGATCCAGAACGGAGCTACAAGTGATGATTTCGGGACTTTGAAGCCACCATAAGTAGTGCATAAATCCTTGGACGAAATATACAAGATGCCACTTCATAAATTTCGTCCAGAGGCTATTTTAGGTGCTGCGTCACCTTATTATTGGGCCAGGCCCATGTATTTTCGAAATACTTAAGTATAGGCTGTTTTTAGAGTTCGTATATGTGGGGAAACAAGAGTTAGGGTTGGTTTCAGACCCCTCCTCCAAGGGCCACGAAATTCCCCCCTCTTACTCCATATATACAGCCCTTAGGGCGTCGTTTAGACTTCGGGTTTTGTTTGGATTAAAAGTTTGCCATAGCTGCAACTTCGTGTACCTCATTTGTGTCCAACGATCAGACCAATGCGTCACAGAACCCCACCTTGATCAATAAAGCTTTCATCTTATATTCGCAATATCCAGATTGCAATCTCAGTTTCTTTCTTGTTCTTCATTTGCTCGCAGGAAACAGACCCTCGTGGTCAGGTTGATCGTGCTCCGGCGTGGTCAATAACCCCTCGGAAGTTGGTTTAGCGATTGCTAAGATGCGATGTCTCGCACGTTCGTAGTCGGAACGTCAAAGTCGACTCCCACAGAAACGATAGCCACCATCTCATCGAAACATCGGGACACCTTTGCCTCTATCAATATCATTAACACAACTGAAATTAAGAGAATTTATAATAACATCATTGCAATCATGCTTTTCATTGAAGGAACTATTAAGTATGGGTGCAATAGCAACGATCTCATGTTTAACATAAGGAACTATAGCAAATTCATCTTCATAAATATTGGCATCATGGCCACAAGAATAGCAAGCATCATGTTCTTCATGGGATATTTCAATCAAATCATCGGAATCATAATTATCTATAGATTCATGCATATCATTATATTCTTCCGAAGCAACAGCCATTCTTTCAATAAATTCTTTGACATAGACATTATGAGCATAGTTTTCATAGCAATATTTAAGTATGTCAACATTTTCAGATTCGTAGAGAGTAATATCACATTTTTCAATCAAAGAAGCAACTTCATAAGCATCCTTAAAAGCAACAAATTCTTCAATTTGTTCTATATCGTAGTAACTATAAACACCCTTTGCATAAGAAGATAAGATTTCAATATCATTAAACTCACATAGGTAGGGGAGGTGTTTTTAGGGTTCTTAGAGCAACAAGTAAAATCACAAATTTCACAAAGATTCCAAGCATGACACAACAATCTGTTTATTTGATTCCATAAGAGTCTCCCTTTTTCAGACAAACAGTGACGCACAAAATGAGCATGCTCATCTAAAGATTTCCCATCAACTAGGCTAGTTAGGGTATCAGCATGAGCGCATAAGGATCGAAGATGATCTAAGTAGAACACTTTAAGTGGATCCATATCAATAGATTTTTAGCAAGCAAAGATGCAAGCAAATAGAAGGCACATGGAACCACAAACAACGATACATACGGGAAGAAGGCAAACAAAAGAAGAGGCAAATAGGGAAAGAGAGGGAGGATAGAGAGAGAGAGAGAGAGAGGGGGCAAATAAAATGGCAAGGGTGAAGTGGGGGAGAGTAAAATGAGAGGCAAATGGCAAATAATGTAATGCGGGAGATAAGGGTATGTGATGGGTACTTGGTATGTTGACTTTTGCGTAGACCTCCCTGGCAACGGTGCCAGAAATCCTTCTTGCTACCTCTTGAGCACTGCGTTGGTTTTCCCCGAAGAGGAAGGGATGACGCAGCAAAGTAGCGTAAGTATTTCCCTCAGTTTTTGAGAACCAAGGTATCAATCCAGTAGGAGGCTACGCGCCAGTCCCTCGCACCTGCACAAAACAAATAAATCCTCGCAACCAACGCGATAAGGGGTTTTCAATCCCTACACGGCCACTTGCGAGAGTGAGATCTGATAGATATGATAAGATAGTATTTTTGGTATTTTTGTGATAAAGGTGCAAAGCAAAGTAAAAGCAAAGTAAAAAGCAAGGGAAATAACTAAGTAGTAAGAGATTAATATGATGAAGATAGACCCGGGGCCATAGGTTTCACGAGTGGATTCTCTCGAGAGCATAAGTATTCTACGGTGGGTGAAAAAATTACTGTTGAGCAATTGACAGAATTGGGCATAGTTATGAGAATATCTAGGTATGATCATGTATATAGGCATCACGTCCGAGACAAGTAGACCGACTCCTGCCTGCATCTACTACTATTACTCCACTCATCGACCACTATCCAGCTTGCATCTAGAGTATTAAGTTAAAAACAGAGTAACGCCTTAAGCAAGGTGACATGATGTAGAGGGATAAACTCATGCAATATGATGAAAACCCCATCTTGGTATCCTCGATGGTAACAATACAATACGTGCCTTGCTGCCCCTACTGTCACTGAGAAAGGACACCTCAAGATTGAACCTAAAGCTAAGCACTTCTCCCATTGCAAGAAAGATCAATCTAGTAGGCCAAACCAAACTGATAATTGGAAGAGACTTGCAGAGATAACCAATCATACATGAAAGAATTCAGAGAAGATTCAAATATTGTTCATAGATAGACTTGATCATAAACCCACAATTCATCGGTCTCAATAAACACACCGCAAAAAGAAGATTACATTGAATAGTTCTCCACAAGAGAGGGGGGAGAACATTGTATTGAGATCCAAAAAGAGAGAAGAAGCCATCTAGCTAATAACTATGGACCCGTAGGTCTGAGGTGAACTACTCACACTTCATCGGAGTGGCTATGGTGTTGATGTAGAAGCCCTCCGTGATCGATGCCCCCTCCAACGGATCTCCGGAACAGGCCCCAAGATGGGATCTCGTGGATACAGAAAGTTGCGGCGGTGGAATTAGGGTTTTGGCTCCGTATCTGATCATTTGGGGGTACGTAGGTATATATAGGAGGAAGGAGTACGTCGGTGGAGCAACAGGGGGGCCCACGAGGGTGGAGGGCACGCTTGGGGGGGTGGGTAGGCGCCCCCCCTACCTTGTGGCCTCCTCTTTTCTGTCTTGACGTAGGATCCAAGTCTCCTGGGTCTTGTTCGTTGAGAAAATCACGTTCCCGAAGGTTTCATTCCGTTTGGACTCTATTTAATATTCCTTTTCTTCCAAACCCTAAAACAGACAAAAAGCAGCAATTCTAGGCTGGGCCTCCGGTTAATAGGTTAGTCCCAAAAATAATATAAAAGTGGATAATAAAGCTGAATAATGTCCAAAACAGTAGATAATATAGCATGGAGCAATCAAAAATTATAGATACATTGGAGACGTATCACGCGACTCCACGGAGGGCTCCACCCATGAAGGGTCCACGAAGAAGAAACCTTGTCTATACCACCATGGCCATCACCCACGCAGGACTTGCCTCACTTGGGTAGATCTTCACGAAGTAGGGAATCTCCTTGCCCTTACGAACTTCTTGGTTCAACTCCACAATCTTGTCGGAGGCTCCAAAGTGACACCTAACCAATCTTGGAGACACCACTCTCCAGAAGGTAATAGATGTTGTGATAATGATGAACTCCTTGCTCTTGTGCTTCAAATGATAGTCTCCCCAACACTCAACTCTCTCTCATAGATTTGGCTATGGTGGAAAGATGATTTGAGTGGAAAGCAACTTAGTGAAGGATAGAGATCAAGATTCTTGTGGTTGAATTGGAATGTCTTGGTCTCAACACATGAGTATGTGGTTCTCTCTCTGAAATGAGTAGTGGAAGTGTAGGCATGTTCTGATGGCTCTCTCTTGAATGGAGACGAGGTGAAGGGGTATATATAGCCTCCACACAAAATCCAACCATTACACACATTGGACCCAACTCGGTTAGACCGAAGAGAAGAACTCGGTGAGACCAATTTAGTTCAAAATGTG
Source organism: Triticum dicoccoides (assembly GCF_002162155.2). Classification (NCBI taxonomy): domain Eukaryota; kingdom Viridiplantae; phylum Streptophyta; class Magnoliopsida; order Poales; family Poaceae; genus Triticum; species Triticum dicoccoides. Next base: position 300,047,391 of record NC_041390.1, on the reverse strand, counting down.
AATGTTAGGAATCTCGATGGGACCGACATCATCAACTCGTTGGGACCGATGTGCTAGGGTTAGGGCAAAACCTCATCTCGGTGAGACCGATTGCATGAACTCGGTGAGATCGATTTCAGCAATGAGCAAACAGAGAGTTGGTCAAGCAAACTCGGTGGGACCGATTGCACATTTCAGTGAGACTGAAATAATTACAACAGGAAACCGAGAGTTTGCAAGGCCATCTCGGTGATTCCAAGGTCCCGATTAGTGAGGCCAAATTGTCTAGGGTTTCTGGCAGTGGCTAGGTCAAATGAACTCGGTGTCGCCAGATAGATCAAATCGGTGGGGCTGAGTTTGACTTTAGGTTTTGGACATATGTGGAAATGAGAAAGTGGCTGAGGGTTTGGAGCAATATCACTAAGCACTTTGAGCAAGTAGACCATTAAGCAACACCTCATCCCCTTCTAATAGTGTTGGCTTCCTATGGACTCAATGTGATCTTGGATCACTAAAATGAAAAAGAAGAGTCTTGAGCCTTTGCCAATCTTTGTCCTTAGCATTTTGAAGGGGTTCCACATCCTCTTGTCCTTGTCATACCATTGTTGAACTCATCTGAAATATACTAGTTAAAAGTATTAGTCCAACAAGAGATATGTTGACATTAATTACCAAAATCACCCAAGGAGCACTTGTGCTTTCAAGCGTGCTGACGGCGATCACATAAACCTTGGAACCATTTCCGATGCGCATCGTCACCTCGTCCTTAGCTAGTCTTCATTTATTCCACAACTCCTGTTTCGAGTTACAAATATTAGAAACTGAACTAGTATCAAATACACAGGCGCTACTACGAGCACTAGTAAGGTACACATCAATAACATGTATATCAAATATACCTTAGTTGATGTTGCCAGCCTTCATATCTGCTAAGTACTTGGGGCAGTTCCGCTTCCAGTGGCCCTTCCCTTTGCAATAGAAGTACTCAGTCTCAGGTTTGTGTCCAGCCTTGGGTTTCTTCACGAGAGCGGCAACTGTATATACATTATTATTTAAGTTCCATTTCTTTCCCTTGCCCTTCTTGAAACTAGTGGTCTTATTGACCATCAACACTTTGTGCTCTTTCTTCATTTCTACCTCCACGGCCTTAAGCATCACGAAGAGCTCAGGGATCATTTTCTCCATCCATTGCATATTATAGTTAATCACAAAGCCCTTGTAGCTTGGTGGCAGTGACTGGAGAAATCTATCGATCGCTACTTCATCCGGAAGATTAACTCCCAACTTATTCAAGTGGTTGTAGTATTCAGACATTCCGAGTACATGCTCACTAACAAAGTTTTTCTCCTCCATCTTGTACCTAGAGAACTTGTCGGAGGTGTCATACCTCTCAACCCGGGCACGTGCTTGAAATACCAAATTTTAGCTCCTAGAACATCTCATATGCTCCGTGGGGCTCAAAACATCTTTGGAGCCCCGATTCTAAGCCATAAAGCATGGCGCACTGAACTATCAAGTAGTCATCATTCCTGGTCTGCTAGACGTTCATAGCGTCCAGGTTTGCGGGAGCGGGTGGCACACCTAGCGGTGCTTGGAGGACATTAGCCTTCTGTGCAATAGTGAGGATAATCCTCAAACTACGGATCCATTCTGCATAGTTGCTCCCATCATCTTTCAACTTTTCTTTCTCTAGTAATGCATTAAAATTTAGGGGAGCTAGAGTGCGAGCCCTTGATTTACAACATAATTTTGCAAAGACAATTTAGGCTATATTCATCATAATGCGTTTAGTTAATCAAATTACTAGTGAACTCCCACTTAAATCAACATCCCTCAAGCTGTCTATGTGTTTACACGATCCATATCAACCAACACATGTTCGATCATCACGTGAGATGGGGTGGTCATCAACGGTGAACTTCTCCATATTGATCATATCTACTATACGTCTCGTGTTCGACCTTTCGGTCCTCCTTGATCTGAGGCCCTGTGTGTACATGCTAGGCTCATCAAGTTTAACCCAAGTATTCTACATGTGTAAAACTGGCTTACACCCGTTGTGTGTGAATGTAGAGTCTATCACACTCGATCATCACGTGGTGCTTTGAAACGATGAACTTTTGCAATGGTGCATACTTTGGGAGAACACTTTTATCTTGAAATTTAGTGAAGGGATCATCTTATAATGCTACCATCGTCCTAAGGAAAATAAGATGCATAAAAAATAAACATCACATGCAATCAAAATATGTGACATGATATGGCCATTATCATCTTGTGCTTTTGGTCTTCATCTCCAAAGCACCGACATGATCTCCATCTTCACTGGCATGACACCATGATATCCATCATCGTGTCGTCACGTGGTTGTCTCGCCAACTATTGCTTACATGGCGTTTAATGATTGAAACACATGTCATACAATAAATTAAAGACAACCCTACGGCTCCTACCGGTTGTCGTACTCATTAACATGCAAGTCATGAACCAATTACAAAACATGATCATCTCATAAATCAACATATATCACATAACGTTTCCGCGATACCACATCACAACATGCCCTGCAAAAACAAGTTAGGCGTCCTCTACTTTGTTGTTGCAATTTTTATGTGGCTATTAGGGAAAACTATATGAACCATTCTTATCTATGCAAAACCACAACAGGGATATACAAGTTGCATTTTAGCATTCTAGATTCAACTCAAGTTGGAGAGGCAGACACCCACTAGCCACCTTATGCAATACAAGTTGCATGTTAGTCGATGGAACCGGTCTCATGTGTGATGACACGTAAGGTTGGTCCGAGCCACTCGATCCCACATTATCGCCGACTCCAAATAAGACAAGGGTGGTACGCAATCTGAACATCCATGCACGCAACAACTTTGTGTTCTACTCGTGCATATACATCTCGCATAGACGTCGTTCACGATGCCAATAATGGGGAATGTTGCATGAAAATCAAAAACAATTCCTATGAAACACCCAAGATCCAATCTAGGAGATGCATATCTACGAGAGGGGAGTGTGTCTACATACCCTTGTAGACCGAAAACATTAGGATCGTAACACTGTTGATGTAGTCGTACTCTTCATGATCCAATTTCGATCCAATCCAATCAAGTGTCGAACAAATGACACCTCTGAGTTTAGCACATGTACAGCTCAGTGGCGTCCTCTCCTTGTTGATATAGCAAGGGACGGAGAGGAGGTAGATGAGATCTGAACCAACACGATGACGTGGTGGTAGTGGTGATGGCAGAGAATTGCGGCAGGGCTTCACTAAGCACTCACGAAACATGGAGGAGGAGTAATAGGAGGGAGATGGGCAAGGTTGGAAGAGTTGCCACCCCAACGCCTCCCCACTTTTATATAGGCGTGGAGGGGCTGGTGGCTTGCCCCTAGGGTCATTGGCCAAAGGGGGAGAAAGGAAATCCCTCCTTTCCTTACCCACCGATTGATATCCCCTTTTATGGATCCTGATCTTATCCCTTCGGGATATGATACTATCTCTACTACTAATGGAGCACTTGGTAGGATACACTATTGCAGGATGCTACTAACGCGACACTACAATCAGAGACCCTTTGACGAAACTATGTGAGATGAATTAATCGCAAACGATGATGTAAAATCCATCAAAAAAAGATGCAACATTTTCCATGGCGGATACATCAAACACGGTTTAAATTTTACTTAAGTGTGTGATGAGGGGCATATGTTTCACTCCACTGAACTGCTTGCGATGAGGCAGAACAATACAAATGGGCAGACAGATGAGAGTGTGTGCAATATACGGCATATAGTTCACTCAGATTAACTGTTTGTGATCAGGCAACACAACAATAACGGTCAACCAGATCAAGGTGTCTGCGATTGACGGCATACAATTCTCTCGGATGAACTTTTTGCGTTGAGCCAACACAACAGAAATGGTTCAACTTAACAAGATGTGTGTGATACGCGGCAAATAGGTAAGTAATCAGAAATTTGTGGGAAGATCGAAAATAGCACAGACGGTTCCTGTTAACAAGTTGTGTGTGTTGTGAGCAAACGATTGCTGGTATAAATTGTGAGTGCTTGATGAAATCATCACCGACGGGTTCCATTTTCTAGTTCGTGGGCGATGTGATTGGATACATAATAACAACATATACTAATAAGGACATGATTGCACGACCAAATTAAGCATCAAATTACATAGGTGGCTAATACAGACATCACATTTCCATACACCAAAGTAAACTATTACATGCATAATAAACTAGGATAAACGAATATGATCATCATCTACTTCTTCTTGTGACGCTTGCCGCCACTTCTCTACTAGGGTAAACGGAAAAGTATTCTTTACTATGAATAGTGTGCTCTGTTGGGCACACAAGTATCTAGATCATAGCGTTGGGTGAGCAATGTGCCTACACGCGCCGTGCTAGCTTGATATTCCCTTTATGCTAAGTTTCTATTAATTGATGGTGTTTTATGACCATGCCACCCTTTCCCGCAATTTCCTCACCGGTTTCCCACCGCCACCCAGCGATATTGCGCATAAACCTACGCAGCGCGTGATGCATAGAGGCAACAAGTGCATGCTATAGCACATCCACCTTTTCCAAGCATGCCAACCCACTGAAGTGTCGCCTCTGCCATGAATCTCCTCAACGAGGAAAACAAGAAGGAGTAACATCCTGTCAAGGCTGAGGCGCTCCCGGGCAAAGCGATGAACGACGCCATGTTGCACGTCATCGCCAGGATTGAGCAGACCCTCGGTGCATGGCACTTCAGTGCCGCGGATTAAGATAGGCATGTCTGCGCCGGGAGAGTGCAGCTCCCCGCACAACATGATCGATGGTGCCACGAAAAGCAAGCTAGGCATGTCCGTGCCGATAGGCCATGGCTTGCCGCATAGCGAGACTGTTGGAGCATCGCAGAGCAAGAGGCGCGGCGCGCCGCTCAACAAGAGCGGATCCATCGATGCTTGCCTGCTGTCGATAGGGCTTCGCAGCTGGGCACACATCCGGTCAGTACCACCATTCCTCTCCAGGAGTTGGCAGACGCCGTCTACGCCATACTTGCACCAGCACTACAATGAGTGCATGAAGCATGGGACAAAATATACAAGATGCCACTTCATAAATTTCGTCCAGAGGCTATTCTAGGTGTTGCGTCACCTTATTATTGGGCCAGGCCCATGTATTTTCGAAGTACTTAAGTATAGGCTGTTTTTAGAGTCCGTATGTGTGGGGAAACAAGAGTTAGGGTTGGTTTCGGACCCCTCCACCAAGGTCCACGAAATTCCCCCTCTCTCCTCCATATATACAGCCCTTAGGGCATCGTTTAGACTTTGGGTTTTGTTTAGATTAAAAGTTCGGCATAGCTGCAACTTCACGTACTTCGTTTGTGTCCAATGACCAGACCAAGACGTCACAGAGCCCCACCTTGATCAATAAAGCTTTCATCTTATATTTGCAATATCCAGATTGCAATCTCAGTTTCTTGCTTGTTCTTCGTCTGCTCGCAGGAAACAGACCCTCGTGGTCAGGTTGATCGTGCTCTGGCGTGGTCAATAACCCCCCGGCAGTTGGTTTAGCGATTGCTAAGGCGCGACGTCTCGCACATTCGTAGTCGGATCATCAAGGTCAACTCCCACAGAAACGATAGCCACCATCTCATTGAAATATCGGGACACCTTTGCCTCTATCAAGTGGTATCAGATTTCCAGGTTGCTCGGTGAGATTTTACAGTTTTTCGTAGTTTAGATCGAGTCTGTTCTTCATACCTACAGTCCACGAAAAAAAAGCCAAAAAAACTTAGGGTTAGTTCATCATATCCGAACCAATCTGAGCCTTTGCATAGTCTTTTCAGTATTTTGCTTTGTTGAATTTGCGGTTGCATCGTTGGGTCTTGTTGCTGGTCTTTTAGAGTTTCGAGTTCTGGTCATAAGTTGTCACGCCGCCGCCGCACCATCATCATCGCCCCTGCCATCTACCACCACCGCTTATCCACCACCAATCCGTCTCCATATACCATCACCAATCCGTCTCCATATACCATCACCAATCCGTATCCATATACCACCACCAATCTGTATCCATATACCACCACCGCTGCCATATCCTACCATCATATATCCACCACCAATCCACGTTCCTTTCAAATTAGATTTGTTTTTGAGGTCCGTCTACTTTCCGATTCGTGTTTCCTTGATTGAGTAGGTTTCGGAAAAAAATGAGTCTGGAGACCCCCGGGCAGTTTTTAGGCCAAAATTTTCACAGGCAAATTTTTTTTCACTATCCTATTTTTAGGTTTTTCCGAGTCTTTTGAGCCACGTGCCATCATAGTGATTTTTTGGTGCACTTTTTCGTTGTTGCTGCCCTAATTTCGGAAAAAAAGTCGAAAAAAAATTCCGTGCCCATCCTGTCAATTTGACAAGGGAAGAGTTTTGAGACACTCGCCATTATAGTGATTTTTCGCAAAAAAAAGAGGAGCGCAAAAAAAAGAGGAGCGCAAAGAAAAGAGCGATTTTTTTTCTAAAGTGTGCTTTTCCCTTGTTTACGTGCAGCGCCATGATTTTTGTTAGTGTTCTAGGCTCGCGTCTCTAGCACGGTCTAGCCTAGGATCAGCACAGTACCGTCATTGAGCGTTTATTCAACTTTGCATCTCTGAATTGATTATTGCTGACCCTCTTTGCTACCATATTATAAGCCTTCCTAGCTCCACATATATCTACGTCGTGCGTTTGACTCTCCCTGGTAATCGCTCTATCCAAGCTTTGAGAGTTTTGACTACGACGGTTGCCGATCACCGCCTGCTGCTGGGTAAGAACTGGTAAGAATTTGAGATTTGCTTGACAGATTTGTGACACTCCACCACCGCCATTTTCTCGTAGTCTGTAGGATCATATTCTTGTGTGTTTCAATTGCTGCTAACCATGGCAGGATCACAACCCGACGCGATTGACTGGGAGAACATGACGAACAAAGAGTTACATGATAATTTTCAGCAAATGATGAGTGGACACGTGGAAGATGTGCTCAACAGATTTGAAGAGGCCATGGAGAAGATAGATGGCATTGAGAAGGCGTTCGAAACAAAGCTCGATAACAAGTTTAATGAATTGCTTGCGCGTCTTCCACCGCCCGCTGCACCTGTCACACCTCTACAACAACAACAGCATCGTCTTCCAAATCAAGTGGGACGATCACAACGCGTTCTCATTGAGCCTGGTCAAACTTCTGGTGCTGCTGTACCTACTGTTAGTGCTTTTGTCGCTCCTGCTGCTACTGCAGAGGTAGAGGATCATTACGAGGATGAGGTTGATCAAAATCAGAACTATGTGCAACCACCAGCACCACCACCACCAGGTCGTCCTCATGCATATCATCGCAACGGTAGGGATGCACCAACACCCGAGGAAGATGACCATCTTCCAAAACTAAAATTGAATATTCCAACATTTGAGGGTAGATATGTTCCTAATATATATCTTAATTGGGAGTTAGAAACTGAACAACTATTTACATGTTTACAATATCCTGAGGAGAGACAAGTTCCTACTGCTGTTTGTGCTTTCACTATCTTTGCATGTGTTTGGTGGTCTAAACATTGTAGATTATATCCTATTCCAGCTACTTGGGCTGTTTTGAAAATTGCTATGCATACTCGTTGGGTTCCACCATATTATCAACGTGAATTACTTCAGAAATTGCAGCGCTTAAGATAGGGAAAAAATTCTGTAGAAGAATATTACCAGGAATTACAAACTGGCATGATTAGATGTGGTATTGTTGAGGAGAATGAAGCTATGCTTGCACGTTTTATGGGTGGATTAAATAGAGAGATTCAGACCATTCTAGAGTATAAGGAGTATACTAATATCACTCGTTTATTCCATCTTGCTTGTAAAGCTAAATGTGAAGTGCAGGATCGACAGACATTGGCGCGAACTAACTTTTCTGCAGGTCGATCTTCATCATGGACACCACATGCATTCTCTACTTCCACTCCACCAGCACCTCCATCAGGTGCCACCTCCAGCCGCGATACAAGAAAGCAGGCACAACCACCACTATCTGCCAAGAGCACACCTGTCGGGCCTGCGCAGAGTTTTTCTTCTTCCATGGCATCAACAGGGCACACAAGTGATATTATTTGTCGTCGTTGTAAGGGAAGAGGACATTTTGCGAGAGAATGCAAATCTCAACATGTGATGATTGCTACTGAGGATGGTGGATATGAGTTCGCTAGTGACTATGATGAGGAGACTTTGGCTCTTATTACACGTGAAGAACACGGTGGAGATGATTCTGATCATGAGACGCAATACATGGCTCCTGAAGATGCTGACAGGTATGAATGTTTACTTGCTCAACATGTTTTGAGTGTGCAGGTTACACAAGCTGAGCAAAATCAGAGGCATAGTTTGTTCCATAGAAAGGGAGTTGTGAAGGAATGTTCTGTTCGCATCATCATAGATGGAGGGAGCTGCAATAACTTGGCTAGCATGGAGATGGTGGAGAAGCTATCTCTCACCACGAGACCACATCCACATCCTTACTACATCCAATGGTTCAACAACAGCGGCAAGGTTAAGGTCACACGTACCGTTCGCCTGCATTTTAGTATCTCTACATATGCTGATTATGTTGATTGTGATGTGGTACCTATGCAAGCATGTTCCTTATTACTTGGTAGACCATGGCAATTTGATAAAAATTCTGTACATGGTAGAAACAATCAGTATACTCTTGTTCATAAAGATAAAAATATTACTTTGCTTCCTATGACTCCTGAATCCATTTTGGAAGATGATATTAATAGAGCTAATAAAGCAAAACAGGAGAAGAATAAGAGTGAAAATCAGATTGTGGCAAAAGAATTTGAGCAACAAATGAAACCTAACAATAAACCATCTAGTGTTGCTTCTGAAATTAAATTGAAAACTGCATGTTTACTTGCCACAAAATCTGATATTGATGAGCTAGATTTCAGCAAATCTGTTTGCTATGCTTTTGTGTGCAAAGAGGCATTATTTTCTTTCGAGGACGTGCCTTCCTCTTTGCATCCTGCTGTCACTAACATTTTGCAGGAGTTCGCTAACGTCTTTCCACAAGACGTGCCACCGGGATTACCACCTATTCGAGGGATTGAGCATCAAAATGACTTAATTCCCATTGCATCATTACCCAACCGTGCACCATACTGTACCAATCCTGAGGAGACGAAGGAGATTATGCGTCAAGTACAAGAACTGCTCAACAAAGGTTATATACGCGAATCCCTTAGTCCTTGTGCTGTTCCTATGATTTTAGTGCCGAAAAAGGATGGTACGTCACGTATGTGCGTTGATTGTAGAGGCATTTATAATATTACTATTCGTTATCGTCATCCTATTCCTAGGCTAGATGATATGCTTGATGAATTGAGTGGCTCTATAATATTCTCCAAAGTTGATTTGCGTAGTGGATACAATCAAATTCGTATGAAATTGGGAGATGAATGGAAAACAGCATTTAAAACTAAGTTTGGATTATATGAGTGGTTAGTCATGCCTTTTGGGTTAACTAATGCACCTAGTACTTTCATGAGGTTAATGAACGAAGTTTTACGTGCTTTCATCGGACGATTTGTGATAGTTTACTTTGATGCCATATTGATTTATAGCAAAGCTTTGGAGGAACATTTGGAACATTTACGTGCTGTTTTTATTTCTCTACGTGATGCACGTTTGTTTGGTAACCTTGGAAAGTGCACCTTTTGCACCAACGGAGTATCTTTTCTTGGCTATGTTCTTACTCCACAGGGAATTGAAGTTGATAAAGCCAAGATTGAAGCTATTAAGAGTCAGCCGCAGCCCAAAACGGTCACACAAGTGAGGAGTTTCCTTGGCCTCGCTGGTTTCTATAGGCGTTTTATGAGAGATTTCAGCATCATTGCTGCACCTCTCAACGATCTTAGAAAGAAGGATGTGCCTTTTGTTTGGGGTACCGCACAGGAAGAAGCCTTCATGGTATTGAAAGATAAGTTGACACATGCTCCTTTAATCCAACTTCCTAATTTTAATAAGACTTTTGAGCTTGAATGTGATGCTAGTGGAATTGGATTAGGAGGTGTGTTATTACAAGATGGCAAACCAGTTGCATAATTTTCTGAAAAATTGAGTGGGCCTAGTCTGAACTAATCTACTTATGACAAAGAATTATATGCTCTTGTTCGGACCTTAGAAACATGGCAACATTATTTATGGCCCAAGGAATTTGTTATACATTCTGATCATGAATCTTTGAAACACATTAAAACTCAAGCAAAACTGAAAAGTAGACATGCTAAATGGGTTGAATTCATTGAGACTTTTCCTTATGTCATTAAACACAAGAAGGGTAAAGAAAATGTTATTGCTAATGCATTGTCTCGTCGTTATACAATTCTTTCACAACTTGACTTTAAAATAATTGGTTTGGAGACCATCAAAGATCAATATGTGCATGATGGTGAATTTAAAGATGTATTGCAGAATTGTAAGGAAGGGAGAACTTGGCACAAGTTCGTTCTTAACGATGGATTTGTGTTTCGTGCTAACAAGCTATGCATTCCAGCTAGCTCTGTTCGTCTTTTGTTGTTGCAGGAGGCGCATGGAGGAGGATTAATGGGACACTTTGGCGTCAAGAAGGCAGAGGATATACTTGGTACACATTTCTTTTGGCCAAAGATGAGACGGGATGTTGAGCGTTTTGTTGCTCGCTGCACTACATGTCAAAAAGCTAAGTCACGACTCAATCCTCATGGTTTATATATGCCTTTGCCTGTACCTAGTGTTCCTTGGGAGGATATATCTAGGGACTTTGTTTTAGGTTTACCTCGAACAAAGAAGGGGAGGGATAGCATATTTGTTGTCGTGGATAGGTTCTCGAAAATGGCACACTTTATACCATGTCAAAAAAGCGATGATGTTGTTAATGTTGCTGATTTGTTCTTTCGTGAAATTATTTGCTTGTATGGTGTGCCAAATACTATTGTTTCAGATCATGATACTAAATTTCTTAGCCACTTTTGGAGATGTTTATGGGCTAAGTTGGGGACTAAGCTGCTTTTTAGTACTACTTGTCACCCCCAAACTGATGGACAAACTGAAGTAGACAATAGAACATTGTCTACTATGCTTAGGGCTGTTTTGAAGAATAATAAGAAAATGTGGGAAGAATGCTTGCCTCATATTGAATTTGCTTATAATCGTTCATTGCATTCTACTACTAAGATGTGCCCTTTTGAAATTGTGTATGGTTTCCTACCTCGTGCACCTATTGATTTGTTGCCTTTTCCATCTTCGGAGAAGGTTAATTTTGATGCTAAAGAACGTGCTGAATTGATTTTAAAAATGCATGAGTAGAAATAAATGATAATGCATATAAAACATTGAGCGTGCTAAAACATTGAGCGTATGAATGCTAAATATAAAATTGCTGGAGATAAGGGTAGAAAACATGTTGTGTTTGCACATGGAGATCTTGTTTGGTTACATTTGCGTAAGGATAGATTTCCTAATTTGCGCAAATCAAAGCTAATGCCACGTGCTGATGGTCCTTTTAAGGTGTTAGAGAAAATAAATGATAATGCATATAAACTTGAGATGCCTGCAGATTTTGGGGTTAGTCCCACTTTTAACATTGCGGATTTGAAGCGTTATTTAGGTGAGGACGATGAACTTTCATCGAGGACGACTTCATTTCAAGAAGGGGAGGATGATGAGGACATCAATACCATTGTTACACCCACAGCCCCTGCTGCTATACATACTGGACCAATTACTAGAGCTCGCGCACGCCAATTGAATTGTCAGGTTCTTTCATTTCTTGGTAACGATTCTAATGTTCATGAGAATATGATGCTGCCTAAATTGGATACATTTGTTTTGCTTACAAATGAAGGGCCTAGCTTGGACAAGAAAGATGAACCTTGGAGCAAGTTCAAGCATGGAGATGATGGCATGCGCAAGGGGAACAAGAACGGAGTTACAGGTGAAGATTCCAGGACTCTCAAGCCACCATAATGAGTGCATGAAGCATGGGACGAAATATACAAGATGCCACTTCATAAATTTCGTCCAGAGGCTATTCTAGGTGTTGTGTCACCTTATTATTGGGCCAGGCCCATGTATTTTCAAAGTACTTAAGTATAGGCTGTTTTTAGAGTCCGTATGTGTGGGGAAACAAGAGTTAGGGTTGGTTTCGGACCCCTCCACCAAGGGCCACGAAATTCCCCTCTCTCCTCCATATATACAGCCCTTAGGGCATCGTTTAGACTTTGGGTTTTGTTTAGATTAAAAGTTTGCCATAGCTACAACTTCGCGTACTTCGTTTGTGTCCAACTACCGGACCAAGACGTCACAGAACCCCACCTTGATCAATAAAGCTTTCATCTTATATTTGCAATATCCAGATTGCAATCTCAGTTTCTTGCGTGTTCTTCGTTTGCTCGCAGGAAACAGACCCTCGTGGTCAGGTTGATCGTTCTCCAGCGTGGTCAATAACCCCTCGGAAGTTGGTTTAGCGATTGCTAAGGCGCGACGTCTCGCACGATCGTAGTCGGATCGTCAAGGTCGACTCCCACAGAAATGATAGCCACCATCTCATCGAAACATCGGGACACCTTTGCCTCTATCAGTGACCGCGGCAGCCGATAGGGCAGCTGCAGTAGCCGAGATGGCTACAGCAGATGCTGCGATGGCGGCCGCAAATGCCGAGAGCCTCGAGCTACCGTCTGTTACGCCGATGTCGCCCTTGCCCGGGTCGAGGCCATCCATGCCAAGATCAAGGTCGCACACGCCAAGGTATTCCAGCCACCTCAGAATCCAGCATGCAACCCCTGTCCGAAAAGGCAGCGGTGGCCTTGGAGCACCTGCTTCCTCATGAGATCATCGAGCAGGAGCTGGAGATGCAGGGGGCGGCGGAGATCGAGGAGCGCCGGGAGAAGGAGTTGCGCGTGGCTGAGGTCGAGGTAGAGAAGAGTCTATCCGTCGAGGAATCAGTAGTGGAGTACCAAAGCGAGCTGTGGTACAGCCCACCGACAGTGGCATGTCGTGAGGACAAGTCATCGACGTCTCATCTCACATCAGCAATGCATACGCCGGCGCGGCGGTGGCTTTGTTAAAATTATGCATACTTAGGCTTTGTTTATAATGTTGTTCTATTGTTAGAGCAATGTTTAGGTCAACTGGCTCTGTTTAATTACTGAAATTGCTCGATTTAGTAAGTGTGGTTTGTGTGCTCTACGCTCTTTTGTGTGCCCAAATTAGCAAGCGATGTTAAATTGTGCAATGACGTGGAGGAGGACAGTACCCAGGGAAATTTCCACCAAATCTTGAATTATCAAACTCTTCCCATGTGCTTAAAGTAGAAGAACCGTTTGCAATGCACACAATCATTCAAAGTGAATGGTGTCCGGTGGTACCGCGCGCAAAGTTTGCCTCCACATTTCGAAATATTTGGCCTACAGCCGAAATAACTACCCCCTTCCCCACCCCCTTTTCTCCCCGGCCACGAGTCACATTTCCCCTCTTTCCTCCTTCCTTCCTTCTGAAGCTATAGACGCTTCCTCGCTTGCTTCCTCGCTCTCGCTGTCTCGCATCCTACCGTCAGGGTCGCCATGGTCTTCTCCAATGACCTCTCCAGCGGTTCCTCCTCCGATGGCGACTCTGTGACCACCCCTGGTATGCCTCTATTCTCTCTCTCTCTCTCTCTCTCTCTCTCGGGTTATGACTTGGAATGAAGGATTTTAACCCGACGGTTGATTTGAGTCATTTCTTCCTCTTGTAGCTCCCTAGGACCATCAGTTGCAACAAAAGGAGCGGGGTGGCTGATGATCTTCCTCCTCGTTATCAACATCAATCTCCATGCGTGAAGCTAGTTGCGTTTGAATCTGTGGAGAGTGGGAGGAAGTTTCTGGCATGTGTAGAGAAGGTTAGCCCCACTTTCGTTGTTACAAATCATTTGTTATATATGATTCAGACATTGTCACTTTGTTATATTATTTTGGATGTTAAGAAAGTGTCACAGTTTGTACCTAGTATCTAAAAATGTTGCCATCTCATCACTGGTGCCATTAGAAAATTATTTGGCACCACTTCAGTAGTTTGTGCAGCCAACTTTGGTCCACACATCCGAGCAGCCAAGCAGTAAAATACTAAATCTTTATGGCACGAAGGAACTGGGCGTCGGAGCAACTAGGTGCTCCGGAGTCTGGTTCCCTGATTTTTTCCTCTGCATCGGCTCGCCAGTGCAAGGACCGGCTTGTGTTGACACCGGTTTTGGCATACATAGTGGACGACCTTACTGCTATTAGTTCTATGTTACTAAATTTGTGCATGTACACACTTGTTAGTATCAATTTGATGTCATCCAAACACTGTCGCTATGTTGTTGCAGTTAATTTTGCTTCCTCATAAAATGTTCAATTTGTTATTGTAAGTGCATCTAGTGCCCCTTAGTGATTTTGGTGTATTGAAGACTTATAGGTTTAGGGACATGTGGTTGTGAGTATACATAGGTTCTATAAGTCTATGACGATTTTGATATTTACGAAGAAAGTCGGCCCCTAAAATGAATGTCTTCAGTTGAAGACTTTGGTTTTCTTGAAGATTTTGAAAATGAGGAAATTGGTCTGACCTTGAAGAATTTGATATTGATGTGAGTATTATGAAGTGTGAAGACTTTTCATTTTGTAGTTTCATTTTCTCTTTCTTGAGTCATAGGAAAAACCATACTATTAAAGGGGGTCGAGCTAAAAATAAGGAAAAGTTTCCAAGTGATGCTCATCTCAAAGCCTACACATACCCAATCATTTCGAGTGAAGCCATTGGAAATCTCATACAGTTCAGTCAATTTCTCCAGCGACAGAGACGAAGATCTTCTGTTCTCTGATGAATTTGGTCTGGTTGAGGAGTTAGGAATTCGGCAGTGCAGGTTGTCTAGAAGTGAGGAACATGATAGCCCTGGTGAATTTGAGAGCTCAAATTTTTGACTGTTGCTGTGCTAAGCGCCAACTGTCCCAAAATATCTTATCCACCTAACAGTCATATGATTGAAGGGCATTTATGTCTTATCATGTCGGGCCGCTCCCTGGCTATAAATAGCCACCCCCTACAACCACTAGTTGGTTGGCTGCTCCGAGAGAAACTGACACTTGTCATTGAGAGCATCCCATCCTCTGAGGACTTTGAGAGAAAATCATGAGTGAGGAAAAACCCAAACCCAAACACCTGCAACCCAAAGTGATTTAGCATCACTGAAGGGATTGTTCCTGTGTGGAACTGACACTTGTTACCTCTGAAGACAATACATCTTCCAGATGGTTAGGCGTCATCGTCTAGAGCATCCAAGAGGAATTGTGGATCACCAAGTGACCAAGTCTATGAAGGTTTGGAAGTCACCTGTGAAGACTTACCACGAGTGATTGGGCGAGGTTTGTGTGACCTTGGCTCAAGGAGAATATAGTAAGGATTGTGTGTCCTGGGACTATGTGTCCTTTGGTTTAAATACCAAGCTGCTCCAACCAGACGTACAACTGACATAGCAGTTGGAACTGGTCTACCAAATCATTGTCTTCACCAAGCTACTGGTTCTATTTCCTCAACCCCTTCATTTCCTCATTCATGGGTTGATGAAATTGATCATTATTGTTTGAACACTTTGACTGAAGACTTTCTCAATTTCCTCAATCCTATTTCTTTAGTCACTTTGTCTTCTGCCTACTTATCCTGTTTTCACGCTACATGTGCTCTGTGTATGTTTTACTTTGTCATGATGACTATGTTTCTGTCCTGTTATGGATGCACCTGAGTACTTATTCTATTGCTTGTAGTTCGTCACTTAGCAAATTTCTCATATAGTATTTACTTAGTGATTTTTTTAAAAATCTTCTATTCACCCCCTCTTGTCGATATAACACACTTTTAATTGGTATCAGAGCAAGGTACTCCCCTGTTCTGTGTGATTTTGGTTTAACCACCTGGAGTTTTAGTTATGTTGACCACGTGTATGAATAAAGTGTCATGCCCCATCTTTGATGGTCATGATTATCCCAAGTGGAAGGCCATGATGAGGAAGCGCCTCATGGCGATGAACAGTGAGCTATGAACCGTCAATGAGATTGATCTTACCGATCTATGCAAGATAGCGCATGCTGATGACATTCGCAAGTACACTCGGTTGAACACTATGGAAAAGGATATCATCTACTCCTGCATATCAGAAATCAGTTCAGGCTCATTATGCATCTCTGTAATTTGAAGATTATCTGGGACTGAATCTCTGATGTTTACGAAGGTCATCGAACTTGTCAGGATCCCTGGTTCCTCCAGTTTGTGGAATCACTGAAAACAATGACTTCCGAACCAGAATCATCTTCTTCTGCACCATGCCTCATGGAAAAAGGTGCCAAGGTACACGAATATCCCTCATCTAAATCTAATGAAGATGAAGGTGATGATAAGCTTGGACCCAGGTATTCCAATCTTGCTAATATTGCCTCCAGACAACAAAATTTTTTGGAAAGACTTCAAAATTCGATAGACAAAAGCAATGACCTGTTGGGTGAGGAGCTGAATAGAGCTCAGACCCTGACTCATGATCTTCAACGACTACAGTCTAAGTTTGATAACCTTCAAGGTCGTCATGAAACGCTCTTAGCTGATCATGAGAATCTTTCTTATGAATTTCTTCAGATAAAGCAAGATCTTGAGAAGCTAAGGGTGAGTCATGATGATCTTCAAAAGGAACATGATTCATCGCTCGCTCAACGGATCGGTTCCACTCAGGAAGAATTCATTCCACCATGTTTGAAATGCATTGAACGTGAATCTGCTAATTCTTCACCTGAAAGTTCAAATGCTTCTATTGCTGCAAATTCTTCAACTATTTTTGTGGTCACAAACTCCTCATCTGAGGATACCACAAGTATCACTGACAATGCAGGGTTGAAGGCATTGTATGTGACACGCATGTACAAAAGCCTCAAAGGGCATCAGGCTCTTTGTGATGTGCTTAAGAAGAAGATCCTCAACAGGAACCCTAGGAAAGAGGGTATTGCATTTGAGAGGAAACTCAATGCTGATGGGTCCTACTAGAAACCTGAGCAGTACCCCAAAACCACATGGGTTGCTGCAAAAGGACCTCCCGTAGATCCATCCACTTTATCTAGCCTTACATGTGAATCTTCTTATTCATATGATGAGTCATTTGATTCCATCTATAAGCTACTCAAAAATTAGAATGGTGAAGTATTTGCTAGATATGTTGGAACTAACTGCAGGAACGGTCCCCCGATGAAGAAGATCTGGGTTCCCAAAAGATGGCTTGAAAGTCTTCAAGTGAATGTTCTCATGACACCACCCGTGAAGAATAGGAACCTCAGATCAAATTCTTCATATGGATCAAATTCCTCATATGGATCCAAGTCCTCACATGGATCAAATTCCTCATATGAACATCATCGTGCTAATGCATCTGTTTCGCAGGAAACTCCAAGAGTCATGAATATGTGCATTATTCTTCAAATCTTTATGTTCAAAAGTCGAAGAATTTCTCTGCTTATTCATATGCATACTCTGACCCCTCTTCTATGAAACGAAGTGCACTGGCTTCAATGACACCATTCTCTTATGGAGCTCGCACAATGATGAACTCTTTGCCACCCCTCCAGATGTGGGAGGTGAAGAAAAAGAATTAATCTCATATGCGGGGTCGGGTCTTCAGACGAACTTAATCGTTTGAAGAATTTGCTGGAGACCTAAGAATGCTTGAAAGGACGCAAGCTAATCATGAATAAATGATACTGTCAGAGTAAATAGCCATGGGTAGCCTAGCCGGCTTCCCCTGGCCCTTCTGAAAAAATTACGAGCCCGTCCGGCTCTCAGGAATCCAAGACATGGGGCCGCCTTCCGCTTGCTGGCTGTCATCTAGGCCGACTTTCGGAAGGCGGCCAAACTTTAGCCCTCACGAAGAAAGCCACGGGAGGGCCGACTTCGGGAAGCCGGCCGTGAGAAGGCCGACTCCAAGAAGCCGGCTCCCATAAAGCGGTCGAGACCGTACCCTCAAAGTTTGCACCCACCTAGCAGCGATGCGACGAGGTGTGGCTACAGTGAAGCCTGCCACCCCCGAATCCCGGAGCACGCCTGGCACAGTGCGCCATACGGATTGGCCATGACCCGTCCGACGCGGCACTATTGCCATGTTGACCCTGATGTCACCCACGACGGGCCGCCAGCGCGGCCCACAGACGGTGGGCCCCTTCGGGCAGAGAGACACCCGAAGGCGGCCCCGCCTCCCCCCAGTCGGCCCAAGACAGAACCGGCTCCCCGCAGCCGGCTTGCCACCTCCCTCGAAGGAGACGCCCCATTAAGAGGACAAGACGCGGTGAGGCTACAGCGATCGCCCGACGGGCAGCGGCACTGTAGCCGCGCCTACCACGACGAAGCCCACGTCACCAAGATGAAGCCACAGTGATCAGCCGCCGACCATGTCCTGGCCAGTGGGGCCTGCCTGTCGACCAAGGGGCCGGTAGCCGGCGGGACCCACCAGTCGGCGGGCCCCAGCAGCCGGCGTAGAAGCCGGCGAGTGCAGTCACAGACGGCTGGGCCCCGCGCCCAGTCGGATTACCATTGTACCCCCGGGGGGGTAGGCCTATATAAACCCCCCGGGGCACCCATGCAAAGGGTTCGACCCCCAGCTAGTCCTAGACACCACACAAGGAGAAGAAGCAGACTAGCCGTGCCCTTCTTCCTCCTCCCACCAAACAGCTCAAGGAGCATTGTGTAGCTACTTGTCCATCTAGTGATCATGCGGAGACCCCACAGAGCAGCAGTAGGGGTGTTATC
The DNA here is from genome assembly GCF_002162155.2 of Triticum dicoccoides. Taxonomy (NCBI): domain Eukaryota; kingdom Viridiplantae; phylum Streptophyta; class Magnoliopsida; order Poales; family Poaceae; genus Triticum; species Triticum dicoccoides. The sequence goes on along the minus strand of NC_041390.1, from coordinate 300,028,541 downwards.
TCCACGGAGAGCCCCGAAGCTGGGTAAGATCCGCCGGCATGCATGTCTACGCCTTATCCCGTTTCCAGGCACCGACGACGTCTTACTGGCTCCCACAATGATAAGCCATCCGTTGGCATATGTCGCACCTACCACCCGACATTTGGCGCCCACCATGGGGCCAGGTGCATCGTCGTCCGGAGACCTGTTCTGGACGGGAACCCTCTTCCTCCCCCGCGAGCGTAGCCAGCCCGGCACGCCCGATGGCGCTTGCCATGACGCGCTGCAAGGCGTCACCAGTGTCTGCGTGGCGAGCAGCCTCGCCGATCTCCTCGACAAAACCCTCATCTCCTACGAGCTCGCCTCCGATGCGGGCACCGACCACCTCGCCAACCTCCTCGGCCAGCTCCATGTCTCCAGCGAGCCCGCTGTGGATCTGGAGTTGGTTGGTTCCACCGATCTGATGCCTGTCGACTCTGACACGGCCTCCTACGACACCTTCCCCACCAACGTCGCGATCTACAACGACCCGCTTCCCCGAGCCGGTGGCTGCGACGCTGTCACCACCGAGGTGATGGTCATCGGCCACGACGGCGCTGCTGACGCAAGCGCCCACGACGCCCCGCACGCGGCGGCCCATGACTTGTCCACCCCCCTCCTGGCTGATGCCGACGATGAAGCACTGGAGGCGCGTCGCCTCGCCCTCCTCGCAGAGGGCCGGAGGCTGGCTTCCGTGAGACGCCTCACTGAGGCCTACCAGCGCGAAGCTGACCGTGCCGCCTTCGGCACGCCGGCCCCGGGCGGGCCAAGCCGGGCCGACTTTGTCAAGCAACGCGGCGTCGTCATCGCCGACACGCTGGGAGTCGACCGCCCAGTCTATGCCACTCCACTTGAGAACCTGCACGCCGCCCAGGCGGCCGTAGACGAGCTGGACGGACTGGGGGCCGAAGAGCTTCCCCACATGGCCTGACGCATCCAACAGCTGATTGATGCAGCCGTGCAGCGGCACGAAGCCGACGCCCACGCGGAAAGCCCTCCCCCGCGCTGAGATCACGGCGTGACGTCCCGAACGCCGACTGCGGGCAGAGACCGCGAGCGGCGCGAGAAAGAGCCGGCTGCCAGCCGAAGCCAAACCCGAATCTCCATCGAGTGAGACGCGGACGGCCATCCCCGAGCCATGGAATGGCGGGGCAACCCACCTCCGCCTCGACCCCGAGGAGAGAGATATCCCACCCCGCCGCCAGTGGTGCACCCGACTCTCAACGGCCGACTAGGTCGCCACGAAGGAGTCGGCGAGAATGACGCCCGCCATCGGATCGACCGCCTGGTGCGATCCCTGGCGCTAGAAGAAGAAGACGATGTCGGTCCGCCTTGCTTCGGCCCCCGCATCCGCGACGAGCCCTTCCCCAAAGGGTTCTCGCTCCCAAGAGACACGCCCAAGTACAACGGCTCCGTGAAGCCGGAAGATTGGTTGATCGACTACTCCACGGCGGTTAGCATAGCCAATGGCAATCGGCGCGTTGCCGTGAAGTATGTGCCCCTCATGCTGCAAGGCACGGCGCGGACTTGGCTCAACAGCCTCAAGCCATGCAGCATCAATAGCTGGCTAGATTTCACCGAAGCTTTCATCCGCAACTTCACCAGCACCTACAAGCGGGCTCCCAAGCCCAGACAGCTCTCCTTGTGCGTACAAGGCCCCGCCGAGTCCACTCGCGACTACCTCACGCGTTGGGCCGAGCTCCGCAACTCTTGCGAAGGGGTGCACGAGGTGCAAGCCATAGAATACTTCACAGCCGGATGCCGAGAAGGCACCCTCCTCAAGCACAAGCTCCTCTGCGACGAGCCGACTACCCTCGACGAGCTTCTGGACATAGCGGACAAGTACGCCACCGCTGACTCCTCGATGAAGACCGAGCTTCGGGTAGACGCGTCCGGGAAAGTACTTAACCCGGCGCCCAAGTCGCTGGCTGGGGATCCCGGCCGACGCCCACACTCGAACGTCCACAAGCGCAAGGGCCCCGCGCCGCCTCCCGCCAGTCGGCAGGTGGCCACAGTTGAAGACGTGCCGCCTGAAGGGCGACCCGCGCCCAAGAAGCCCAAGGGCGGCAGGCCGGCTTGGCAGCCGGCCTTCTCCTACGAGCAAACTCTCGACGCCCCTTGCAAGTTCCACAGCGGCGCAAAGCCGTCCAACCACACAACCTGGAAGTGCCATTGGCTCACCCGAATCTCTAAAGGCGAGGGGCTCGTGCCGCCTCCTCCTGCCGACCCGCCGCCTCCGGCCGCTCAGCCCGCAGTCGGAGCCGTGCACGACGAATTCCCCGATGAGCAAGCAACCTACATCGTCTTTACAAGCCAGCCCGAAGACCGGTGCAGTAGACGCCGAGAGCACCAGGAAGTCAGCGTGGTCGCTGCCAATCCCGCCGGACACATGCATTGGTCAGAAAAGCCCATCAGCTGGAGCCGGGCCGACCATCCAGAGGTGATGCCGTCTCCCGGCTCTTATGCCTTGGTCCTAGAAGCCACCCTTGCAACGGACAGACGCGCCGCCCGCTTCTCCCGCGTGCTGATAGATGGCGGGAGCAGCATCAACATCCTGTACCGCGACACCCTGGAGAAGCTAAATGTCAAGACAAAGCAGCTCATGCCTACTCGGATAGTGTTTCATGGCATCGTACCCGGCCTGTGCTGCGCCCCCATTGGCAAGATCAAGATTGATGTACTTTTTGGGGACAAGGAGCATTTCCGCCGGGAAGCGATCTGGTTTGAAGTGGTGGACCTGGAGAGCCCTTACCATGCATTGCTTGGCCGACCTGCCTTGGCCAAATTCATGGCAGTTCCCCGCTATGCATACCTCAAGATGAAGATACCAAGCACCAAAGGCGTCATCACCGTAGCCGGCGATTACAAGAAGTCCTCTGAGTGCGCAGCAGCCAGCAGCCGGCTGGCCGAGTCCCTTGTGATTGCCGAAGAAAAGAAGATGTTGGACCGAGTCATGGCCATAGCCGGCAAGCAGTTAGCCGTGTCCCCCGACCCCAAGGAGCATGATGCTCAAGGATCTTTCCAGCCAGCCAAGGAGACGAAGAAGATACCTCTTGACCCCGAGCACCCAGAGAGGTTTGCCGTCATCGGGGCAAACCTGAACAGCAAATAGGACGGCGAGCTCGCCGATTTCCTCTGTGAGAATCGGGACATCTTTGCATGGTCCCCCAAGGACATGCCGGGTGTTCCGAGGAAATTCGCCGAGCACAAACTACACGTCCGAGAAGACGTAAAGCCAGTCAAACAACCCCTTCGCCGACTATCGGAGGAGAAATGCAGGATTGTAGGGGAGGAGATAGCCCGGCTTCTGGCAACCGGCTTCATAATGGAAGTTTTCTTTCCATAGTGGCTCGCCAACCCGGTCCTCGTGCTAAAGAAGAACAACAAGTGGCGCATGTGTATAGACTACACAAGCCTCAACAAGGCCTGCCCCAAAGATCCCTTTGCCCTGCCAAGGATTGACCAAGTGATAGACTCCACAGCCAGATGCGAGCTGTTGAGCTTCTTGGATCCTTACTAAGGATATCACCAGATAAAGCTGGATCCGGATGACCGCCTGAAGACCGCCTTCATCACGCCATTTGGAGCCTTCTGCTACTTGACTATGACATTCGTCTTGAGAAATGCCGGTGCCACTTTTCAGTGTTGCATGCAGAAGTGCCTCCTCAAGCAACTCGGCAGAAACGCTCACGTTTACGTGGACGACATCATGGTGAAGACGGAGAAGCACGACACCTTGCTGGGAGACCTCAAGGAAACGTTTGAGAACCTACGCCGGTTCCAAATCAAGCTCAACCCCAAGAAATGCGTGTTCGGAGTGCCAGCCGGCCAGCTCCTAGGCTTCCTGGTCTCTGAACGCGGCATCGAATGCAACCCGGTGAAGATCAAGGCCATCGAGAGAATGGCGATCCCCACCAAGCTTCGAGACATTCAAAAGTTCACCGGGTGCTTGGCCTCCTTGAACCGCTTCATCAGCCGGCTCGGAGAGAAAGCTCTCCCCCTCTACCGCCTCATGAAGAAGAGCACTCACTTCGAGTGGAACGACCAGGCCGACCAAGCTTTTCACGAGCTGAAGAAGATGCTGGCCACGCCGCCCGTTCTGGCGGCGCCGACTGAGAAAGAGCCCATGCTCCTCTACATTGCCGCAACCAGCCAGGTGGCCAGCACCGTCATCGTAGTCCAACGCCCAGAAGAAGGCCGAGCCCAGCCGGTCCAGAGGCCGGTGTATTATTTGAGCAGGTGCTGTCCGCTTCAAAGCAGAACTACCCGCACTACCAGAAGATGTGTTACGGCGTGTACTTCACTGCCAAGAAGCTGAAGCCCTACTTTCAAGAGCATCCCGTCACGGTCGTATGCACCGCCCCGCTGGCCGAGATCATAGGCAGCCGGGATGCATCCGGCCTGGTGGCGAAATGGGCCATCGAGCTGGCCCCTTACACAATCTTCTACCAGCCCCGCACTGCCATCAAATCCCAAGCACTGGCCGACTTCCTCGTCGACTGGGCCGAGACCCAGTACCTACCACCGGCTCCTGACTCCACCCATTGGCGCATGCACTTCGATGGGTCCAAGATGCGCACCGGCTTGGGAGCCGGCGTCGTCCTTACCTCTCCCAAAGGTGACAAGCTCAGATACACGCTACAGATCCACTTTGCCGCCTCCAACAACATGGCCGAGTACAAGGTGCTCATACACGGGCTCCGGCTTGCCGAAGAACTCGGCATTCGCAGGATCCTATGTTATGGCGACTCGGACCTGGTGGTCCAGCAATCATCCGGCGACTGGGACGCCAAGGACGCAAATATGGCGAGCTACCGCTTCCTGGTCCAACAACTCAGCGGATACTTTGAAGGATGCGAGTTCCTCCACGTACCGCGAGCCGACAACGAGCCAGCCGATGCCCTGGCTCGAATAGGCTCTACTCGGCAAGCAATACCAACCGGCATCATTCTACAACGCCTCCTCAAGCCATATATCAAGCCGTCTCCAGAGTCCGACTCCATCTTCGTGCCGCCTGACCCCGATACGGCCGGGTCCGTCTCGAAGAACCAAGCAGGCGACCCCGAGACTCCCGTAGCCGGCCCGGGGACTTCGGCAACCGGCTCGGGGACTGCCACACCCGGCTCGGGGACTGCGGTAGCCGGCCCAGGGACTGCACCAGCACAACAGCAGGCAGCCGACTCCAGCATTTCACCACCCAGCCCGCCCACCCTGGTGGCAGTAGCCACATTGGCAGTAGGAGAAGTCGTGGCTCTGTCATGGGCTCAGTCCATCCTTAACTTCCTAGTAAACCAAGATCTGCCAGCTGACAAGATAGAGGCAAGACAAGTCCAACGTCGAGCCGGAGCATACACAATCGTCAACAGAGAACTAGTCAAGCGCAGTGTCACTCGAGTCCTCCAACGGTGCGTCGAGCAAGAGAAGGGCATTGCAATCCTCAGAGACATTCACCAAGGAGAATGCGGCCACCATGCGGCCTCAAGATCACTTGTCGCCAAAGCTTTCCGCCATGGTTTCTTCTGGCCGACTACTTTGGATGACGCCAAGGAATTAGTTAAAAATTGCAAGGGGTGCCAACTCTTCAGCTCCAAGCAACACATGCCGGCTTCGGCACTCAAGACCATTCCCCTCACCTGGCCCTTTGCCGTTTGGGGACTGGACATGGTGGGCCCATTCAAGACGGCGCGCGGCGGCATGACGCATTTGCTCGTCGCCGTGGACAAATTCACCAAGTGGATTGAGGCAAAGCCGATCAAGAAGCTGAATGGGCCGACTGCTGTGACATTCATCGCAGACATAACAACTCGGTACGGGGTGCCACACAGCATCATCACCGACAATGGCACGAATTTTGCCAAAGGAGCCTTGGCACGTTTCTGCGCAGCCCAAGGTATTCGGCTGGACTTAGCGTCCGTCGCCCACCCGCAGTCAAACGGCCAGGTCGAGCGAGCCAACGGCCTCATCCTCTCCGGCATCAAGCCCCGACTGGTCGTACCTCTGGAGCGTTCAGCCGGCTGTTGGCTCGATGAGCTGCCGGCTGTCCTCTGGAGTCTGCGCACTACACCAAACAAGTCAACCGGCTTCACCCCTTTCTTCCTTGTGTATGGTGCCGAGGCAGTCATCCCAACTGACATCGAGTTCGACTCGCCTCGAGTAACCATGTACACGGAAGTGGAGGCCAAGGAAGCACAAGAAGACAACGTCGACTTGCTGGAAGAAAGCCGGCTGTTAGCCCTCAGCCGGTCTGCCATCTACCAGCAGGGTTTGCGCCGCTACCACAGCCGGAAGGTCAGGCCAAGATCTTTCCAAGAGGGAGATCTTGTGCTTCGGCTGATCTAGCGAACAGCCGGCCAGCACAAGCTCTCGACCCCTTGGGAAGGGCCCTTCATCATCAGCAGAGCTCTAGGCAATGACTCCTACTACCTGATCGACGCACAGAAGCCGAAGGCACGCAAGAGAGACGACTCCGGCAAGGAGTCGGAACGACCATGGAATGCCAACCTCCTTCGAAGATTTTACAGTTGAAATACAGTATGTATCACGCTAACTTTTGTATTAAGTACGAGACAATAGGCCCCCCGAGGAGGGCTCGGGGACTGCCATCTCTTATCTATGAATGAAAAGTATCATGCTTATGACCTTGTCATTTCATTTACTTGTTCCGTCCGGCACCGGGTTCAACTAGTCGGCTCGGGGACTGGCCGACTGGAGTTATATTAGAAGTCCTACCCGCAGTCAGACAAGTAGTGTGCCGGCTCCCAAGCCTTCTCTTGCCAAAAGTCGTAGTTCGAAGAACCGGCTGTCCGGCTGGCAAGAGTTAAAGGCAGGAACGGGCGCCCACACAAAAAACGGCTAGGGACTAACGGACTAATATAACAAAAGCCGGTTTTTCTCCCACCGCCGACGGGCTACTAGAGTAGCCGGCCGGCCGGTTTCCATTCACTTCACTTCAATCCAAGAAAGCTCAAGTACTTGCCTCCCCAAAGAGGGAAGGCGGCAAAGGAAAAGGCCTAAGGATAAAAAGCATACGCGAATGGAAACCAAACATGCACATAACAATATTTACATAAAAGACCTCCGAGAGGCCAGCATTCAACATAGTTTGGATACACCCCCAGTGGGTGGAACTGCGAAAACTTAATGAAGATTGTTCAAAAGACAACAAGCAGGAAAAATAAGGACGGCAGGTCAAGCTGGCGGAGCGACCGACGAGCCGCGCTGGTTGGCAGAGACGGTCGTGCCGGCTGAAGGAGCGGCCGGCTGGCGAACTTCGGCTTGGTCACCGCCTCCCGCAGAGGGCGCGCTTCCACGCGCCTCGTTGCTGGAGGCATGGTCGGCCTGAGGTCGGCCGGTTGTTCCACCAGCCGGCTCGACATCTTCACCGTCCTCCTCTTCGTCATCCTTGCCCTCGTCGCTGGAGGCGATCTCCTCTGCCGAGTCCTCGGCCACCGCCGGGTTCAGCCCGAACCACTCCTCCGGCTGGGCAACACCGTCATCATCGATCTCGGGTGCAAAAACGCTGATGTCGGTGCACACGGCGATCGTCGAAGCCCGCTGGGCGATAGCCGGCCTCACCTCCTCCACCTCCGCGTCGGCCTCCATCCGCCAAGTGCGCAGCTGGTCTAGGCTCAGCCCTTGATAGAGGCAAAGGTGTCCCGTCTTTCGATGAGATGGTGGATTTCGCTTTGGTGGAAGTCGACTTTGACGATCCGACTACGAACGTGCGAGGACGTCGCGCCTTAGCAGAAGCCGGCGAGTGCAGTCACAGACGGCTGGGCCCCACGCCCAGTCGGATTACCATTGTACCCCCTGGGGGTAGGCCTATATAAACCCCCCGGGGCACCCATGCAAAGGGTTCGACCCCCAGCTAGTCCTAGACACCACACAAGGAGAAGAAGCAGGCTAGCCGTGCCCTTCTTCCTCCTCCCACCAAACAGCTCAAGGAGCATTGTGTAGCTACTTGTCCATCTAGTGATCATGCGGAGACCCCGCAGAGCAGCAGTAGGGGTGTTATCTCCACGGAGAGCCCCGAAGCTGGGTAAGATCCGCCGGCATGCATGTCTTCGCCTTATCCCGTTTCCAGGCACCGGCGACGTCTTACTGGCTCCCACAATGATAAGCCATCCGTTGGCATATGTCGCACCTACCACCCGACAGAATCTCTCATTGCTCATGTCCTCATATTGCTATATATGTTGCATTATTTGATGAAATTCTGTCTGATGAATCTGATGTCACATTCTTCACTCCGAAGTATATGAGTTCATAAGATGCACTAATTCATCTGCATGATGATACACCCAAAGCTACTGAGTGGGTCCTCGACACAGGATGTACAAATCACATGACTGGTGACAAGAACTTATTGATGGACTCTGCTTTATCTCCATCGCATCTGAAGCATAGCACCTACATTGACAAAGGCAAAAATAAGGTATAGGGTCTAGGTAGGGTTGCAATCTCAAAGGATCGACACATGGACAAAGTCATGCTTGTCGAGTCCCTCAGATTCAACCTCATGTCTGTCTCAATGCTTTGCGATCTTGGTATGGTTGCCATCTTTAGCAAATATCTCTACATTGTGCTCATGCAATCTGACAATTCCAAAGTCTTTGAAGGATTTAGGAGAGGAGACTTGTATATTGTTGATTTCTTGGCCGGACCTTAGCCTACCACATGTCTACTTGCAAAAGCTTCAGAAGGCTAGCTATGGCATCGTCGACTCGGTCATGCTGGCATGAGGAACTTGCACATGCTTGTGAGGAAGAAGCACGTTATTTGCATCGAGGGTGTCAAATTCCTCAAAGATCATCTTTGCGGGGCTTGTGAGGCTGGAAAGATGACGAAATCCAAGCACCCCACGAAGACTATCATGACTACCATTCATCCTTTTGAACTACTTCACATGGACCTCTTTGGCCCTACTCATTATGCCACAATAACAAATGCAACATCTCTATTTGTCTTTGTTATTGTTGATGATTATTTTTGTTACACCTAGGTGCATATCATAATGTACAAAATTGAAGTGCAGGAAGTCGTCAAACAATTTTCCTCAAGGGCCTCGATGAATTTCGGTGTGAAGATCATGCACATCAGGAGTGAGTGTCAGCGTCCTGGGAACGGGGGTACCCAGACCTTCCTGCCTACAGCTCAGGGTGTGGCTCCACTAACGGCCATGTACGGGCCATATTCATCAGCAACCACTCAAGACCCTCGCGAGGGGCCAAGCCTCGCGAGGCGGACGACACAAAGACCTCCCTAGGGGCGGCCTCGCTAGGCTGGTTCCTGAGGAGCGGAGATATCTATGTAAGGGGCACATCACGAGGTCCGCATGACATGAGCCATGACGACCAAGGCCAAGCGGGCGCCAGCGGGCGCAGAGTGCCAGTTTCCTCTTTGGTGATAAGGAAGCAGGCGCAAGCGAGGAGTCCCGAGGAAAACCCAAACCCAAACACCTGCAACCCAAAGTGATTTAGCATCATTGAAGGGATTGTTCCTGTGTGGAACTGACACTTGTTACCTCTGAAGACTATGCATCTTCCAGATGGTTAGGCATCATGGTCTAGAGTATCCAAGAGGAATTGTGGATCGCCAAGTGACCAAGTCTGTGAAGGTTTGGAAGTCACCTGTGAAGACTTACCACGAGTGATTGGGCGAGGTTTGTGTGACCTTGGCTAAGGACTGTGTGTCCTTTGGTTTAAATACCAAGCTGCTCCAACCATACATACAACTGTCATAGCAGTTGGAACTGATCTACCAAATCATTGTCTTCACCAAGCTACTGGTTCTATTTCCTCAACCCTTTCATTTCCTCATTCATGGGTTGATGAAATTGATCGTTATTGTTTGAACACTTTGGCTGAAGACTTTCTCAATTTCCTCAATCCTATTTCTTTAGTCACTTTGTCTTCTGCCTACTTATCCTGTTTTCACGCTACATGTGCTCTATGTATGTTTTACTTCGTCATGACGACTATGTTTCTGTCCTATTATGGATGCACCTGAGTACTTATTCTATTGCTTGTAGTTCGTCACTTAGCAAATTTCTCATATAGTATTTACTTAGTGAATTTTTTTAAAATCTTCTATTCACCCCTCTTGTCAATATAACACACTTTCAATTGGTATCAGAGCAAGGTACTCCCCTGTTCTGTGTGATTTTGGTTTAACCACCTGGAGTTTTAGTTATGTTGACCACGTGTATGAATAAAGTGTCATGCCCCATCTTTGATGGTCATGATTATCCCAAGTGGAAGGCCATGATGAGGAAGCGCCTCATGGCGATGAACAGTGAGCTATGAACCGTCAATGAGATTGATCTTACCGATCTATGCAAGATAGCGCATGCTGATGACATTCGCAAGTACACTCGGTTGAACACTATGGAAAAGGATATCATCTACTCCTGCCTATCCAGAAATCAGTTCAGGCTCATTATGCATCTCTGTAATTTGAAGATTATCTGGGACTGAATCTCTGATGTTTACGAAGGTCATCGAACTTGTCAGGATCCCTGGTTCCTCCAGTTTGTGGAATCACTGAAAACGATGACTTCCGAACCAGAATCATCTTCTTCTGCACCATGCCTCATGGCAAAAGGTGCCAAGGTACACGAATATCCCTCATCTAAATCTAATGAAGATGAAGGTGATGATAAGCTTGGACCCAGGTATTCCAATCTTGCTAATATTGCCTCCAGACAACAAAATGTTTTGGAAAGACTTCAAAATTCGCTAGACAAAAGCGATGACCTGTTGGGTGAGGAGCTGAATAGAGCTCAGACCCTGACTCATGATCTTCAACGACTGTAGTCTAAGTTTGATAACCTTCAAGGTCGTCATGAAACGCTCTTAGCTGATCATGAGAATCTTTCTTATGAATTTCTTCAGATAAAGCAAGATCTTGAGAAGCTAAGGGTGAGTCATGATGATCTTCAAAAGGAACATGATTCATCGCTCGCTCAACGGATCGGTTCCACTCTGATGAGGACATCAATACAATTGTTACACCCACAGCCCCTGCTGCTATACATACTGGACCAATTACTAGAGCTCGTGCACGCCAACTAAATTACCAGGTACTTTCGTTTCTTGGTAATGATTCTAATGTTCATGAGAATATGATGCTGCCTAAATTGGATACATTTGTTTTGCTTACAAATGAAGGGCCTAGCTTGGAGAAGGATGAACATTGGAGCAAGAATAAGCATGGAGATGATGGCATGCGCAAGGGGAACAAGAACGGAGTTACAAGTGATGATTTCAGGACTTTGAAGCCACCATAATGGGTGCATGAAGCCTTGGACGAAATATACAAGATGCCACTTCATAAATTTCGTCCCGAGGTTATTTTAGGTGCTGCGTCACCTTATTATTGGGCCAGGCCCATGTAATTTCGAAATACATAAGTATAAGCTATCTTTAGAGTCCGTATGTGTGGGGAAACAAGAGATAGGGTTGATTTCGGACCCCTCCACCAAGGGCCACGAAATTCCCCCCCTCTTCCTCCATATATACAGCCCTTAGGGCATCGTTTAGACTTTGGGTTTTGTTTAGATTAAAAGTTCGCCATAGCTGCAACTTCGCGTACTTCGTTTGTGTTCAACGACCAGACAAAGGCGTCACAGAACCCCACCTTGATCAATAAAGCTTTCATCTTATATTCGCAATATCCAGATTGCAATCTTAGTTTCTTGCTTGTTCTTCGTTTGCTCGCAGGAAACAGACCCTCGTGGTCAGGTTGATCGTGCTCCGGCGTGGTCAATAACCTCTCGGAGTTGGTTTAGCGATTGCTAAGGTGCGACGTCCTCGCACGTTCGTAGTCGGATCGTCAAAGTCGACTTCCACCAAAGCGATATCCATCATCTCATCGAAAGACGGGACACCTCCGCCTCTATCAAGTGGTATCAGATTTCCAGGTTGCTCGGTGAGATTTTACAGTTTTTTTTAGTAGTTTAGATCGAGTCTGCTCTTCATACCTATAGTCCACGAAAAAGCCACAAAAAAAAATTTAGGGTTAGTTCATCATATCCGAACCAATCTGAGCCTTGCATAATCTTTTTAGGGTTTTGCTTTGTTGAATTTGCGGTTGCATCGTCGTGTCTAGTTGCTGGTCTTAGAGTCTAGTCTTTTAGAGTTTCGAGTTCTGGTCATAAGTTGTCACGCCGCCGCCGCACCATCATCATCGCCCCTGCCATCTACCACCACCGCACCGAATCCGTATCCATATACCACCACCAATCCGTGTCCATATACCACCACCGATCCATATCCATATACTACCACCGCTACCACCACCGCTGCCATATACCACCACCATATATCCACCACCAATCCGAGTTCTTTGCTTATTAGGTTTGTTTTCGGGATCCATCTAGATTCCGATTTGTGTTTCCTTGCCGGAGTAGGTTTTGGAAAAAAAAAAGAGTCGGGTAGCCACGCTCCGTTTAGGCCCAAAATTTTTCGAAAACGCATTTTTCGAAAAAATTTCTGGCTATCCTATTTTTAGGTGTTTCTGAGTGTTTTGAGACAGGTGCCATTATAGGAAGTTTTTTTTGACCCGTTTCCAGTTTTTGGGTCCGGGCAGTCGAAAAAAAAAAATTTGGTCGAAAAAATTTCGTGCCCATCCTGTCAGTTTGAGCTAGGAAGAGTTTTGAGACACTCGCCATTATAGTGATTTTTCGCGAAAAAAAAAGAGCGAAAAAGAAAATTCAGAGTGTGCTTTTCCCTTGTTTACGTGCCGCGCCGTGATTTTGTTAGTGTTCTAGGCTCGCGTCTCTAGCACAGTCTAGCCTAGGACCAGCACAGTACCGTCGTTGAGCGTTTATTCAACTTTGCATCTCTGAATTGATTATTGCTGACCCTTTTTGCTACCATATTATAAGCCTTCCCAGCTCCACATACATCTACGTCGTGCGTTTGACTCTCCCTGGTAATCGCTCTATCCAAGCTTTGAGAGTTTTTGACTACAACGGTTGCCGATCACCGCCTGCTGCTGGGTAAGAACTGGTAAGAATTTGAGATTTGCTTGACGGATTTGTGACACCCACCACCACCACTTGTTCGTAGTCTGTAGGATCATATTCTTGTGTGTTTCTATTGCTGCTAACCATGCCAGGATCACAAGCCGACGAGATTGACTGGGAGAATTTATCGAACAAGGAGCTTCATGATAAGTTTCAGCAAATGATGACTGAACAGGTGCAAGATGTGCTGAACAATTTTGAAGAGGCCATGGAGAAGATCACTGGCCTTGAAAGACGTTCGAAACAAAGCTCGATAACAAGTTTAATGAATTGCTCGCGCGTCTTCCACCACCACCACCCGCTGCACCTAACGCACCTCTCCAACAACAACAACAACGACTACCTCCACGTCGCGAAGCAGACCTCCGCCGAGCAAGCCGTGTTCCTCTTGCGTTTGGCCAAACTGTTGGTGCTGCTGTTGATACTTCTGTGGCTCCTGCTGCTGATGCGGAGGAGGATGATTATGTGGGAGATTATGAGGATGAGGTTGATCAAAATTAACACTACGTGCAGCCACCTGTACCACCACCAGCAGGTCGACCTCAGGTATATATTCGTAATGGTAGGCCTGCACCACCACCTCAGGTACGAGATGATGTCCATATTCCTAAACTGAAATTGAATATTCCACCATTTGAGGGTAGATATGTTCCTGATATATATCTTACTTGGGAGTTAGAAACTGAACAACGATTTACATGTTTACAATATCCTGAGGAGAGACGAGTTGCTGCTGCCGTTTGTGCTTTCACTAGTTTTGCATGTGTATGGTGGTCTGAACATTGTAGATTATATCCTATTCCAACTACTTGGGCTGCTTTGAAAACTGCTATGCGTACGCGTTGGGTTCCACCATATTATCAACGTGAATTGCTTCAAAAATTGCAGCGTTTAAGACAAGGGAAAATTTCTGTAGAAGAATATTATCAGGAATTACAAACTGGCATGATTAGATGTGGTATTGTTGAGGAGAATGAAGCTATGCTTGCACGTTTTCTGGGTGGATTAAATAGAGAGATTCAGACCATTCTAGACTATAAGGAGTATACTAATATCACTCGTTTATTCCATCTTGCTTGTAAAGCTGAACGTGAAGTGCAGGATCGACAAGCATTGGGGCGAACTAACTTTTCTGCAGGCCGACCTTCATCATGGACGCCACGTGCATCTTCTACTTCAACTGCACCAGCACCTCCATCCGGTGCCACCTCCAGCCGTGATACAAGAAAACAGGCACAACCACCATTATCTGCCAAGAGCGCACCTGCGGGGCCTGCACTGCGTTCTTCTTCTTCCATGGCATCAACAGGGCACACAAGTGATATTATTTGTCGTCGTTGTAAGGGAGGAGGTCATTATGCGAGGGAATGCAAATCTCCGCGTGTGATGATTGCTACCGCGGATGGTGGATATGAGTCCGCTAGTGACTATGATGAGGAGACATTGGCTCTTATTACACGTGAAGAACATGGTGGAGATGATTCTGATCATGAGACGCAATACATGGCTCCTGAAGACGCTGACAGGTATGAATGTTTAGTTGCTCAACGTGTTTTGAGTGTGCAGGTCACACAAGCTGAGCAAAATCAGAGGCACAATTTGTTCCATACCAAGGGAGTTGTGAAGGAACGTTCTGTGCGCGTCATAATAGACGGAGGGAGCTGCAACAACTTGGCTAGCATGGAGATGGTGGAGAAGCTTTCTCTCACCACAAGACCACATCCACATCCTTACTACATCCAATGGTTCAACAACAGCGGCAAGGTTAAGGTAACACGTACTGTTCGTGTGCATTTTAGTATCTCTACATATGCTGATTATGTTGATTGTGATGTGGTACCTATGCAAGCATGTTCCTTATTACTTGGTAGATGATAGAGGCAAAGGTGTCCCGTCTTTCGATGAGATGGTGGATTTCGCTTTGGTGGAAGTCGACTTTGACGATCCGACTACGAACGTGTGAGGACGTCGCGCCTTAGCAATCGCTAAACCAACTCCGAGAGGTTATTGATCACGCCGGAGCACGATCAACCTGACCACGAGGGTCTGTTTCCTGCGAGCAAACGAAGAACAAGCAAGAAACTAAGATTGCAATCTGGATATTGCGAATATAAGATGAAAGCTTTATTGATCAAGGTGGGGTTCTGTGACGCCTTTGTCTGGTCGTTGAACACAAACGAAGTACGCGAAGTTGCAGCTATGGCGAACTTTTAATCTAAACAAAACCCAAAGTCTAAACGATGCCCTAAGGGCTGTATATATGGAGGAAGAGGGGGGAATTTCGAGGCCCTTGGTGGAGGGGTCCGAAATCAACCCTATCTCTTGTTTCCCCACACATACGGACTCTAAAAATAGCCTATACTTATGTATTTCGAAATTACATGGGCCTGGCCCAATAATAAGGTGACGCAGCACCTAAAATAGCCTCGGGACGAAATTTATGAAGTGGCATCTTGTATATTTCGTCCAAGGCTTCATGCACCCATTATGGTGGCTTCAAAGTCCTGAAATCATCACTTGTAACTCCGTTCTTATTCCCCTTGCGCATGCCATCATCTCCATGCTTGTTCTTGCTCCAATGTTCATCCTTCTCCAAGCTAGGCCCTTCATTTGTAAGCAAAACAAATGTATCCAATTTAGGCAGCATCATATTCTCATGAACATTAGAATCATTACCAAGAAACGAAAGTACCTGGTAATTTAGTTGGCGTGCACGAGCTCTAGTAATTGGTCCAGTATGTATAGCAGCAGGGGCTGTGGGTGTAACAATTGTATTGATGTCCTCATCAGAACGATTATAAGCAAATTCAATATGAGGCAAGCATTCCTCCCACATTTTCTTATTAGTCTTCAAAACAGCCCTAAGCATAGTAGACAACGTTCTATTGACTACTTCAGTTTGTCCATCAGTTTGGGGGTGACAAGTAGTACTAAAAAGCAGTTTAGTCCCCAACTTAGCCCATAAACATCTCCAAAAGTGGCTAAGAAATTTAGTATCACGATCTGAAACAATAGTATTTGGCACACCATGCAAGCGAATAATTTCACGAAAGAACAAATCAGCAACATTAACAGCATCATCGCTTTTATGACATGGTATAAAGTGTGCCATTTTCGAGAATCTATCCACGACAACAAATATGCTATCCCTCCCCTTCTTTGTTCGAGGTAAACCTAAAACAAAGTCCATAGATATATCCTCCCAAGGAACACTAGGTACAGGCAAAGGCATATATAAACCATGAGGATTGAGTCGTGACTTAGCTTTTTGACATGTAGTGCATCGAGCAATAAAACGCTCAACATCCCGTCTCATCTTTGGCCAAAAGAAATGTGTAGCAAGTACGTCCTCCGTCTTCTTGACGCCAAAATGTCCCATTAATCCTCCTCCATGCGCTTCCTGCAACAACAAAAGACGAACGGAGCTAGCTGGAATGCATAGCTTGTTAGCACGAAACACAAATCCATCGTTAACGACAAACTTGTTCCACATTCTTCCTTCTTTACAATTCTGCATTACATCTTTAAAATCAGCATCATGCACATATTGATCTTTGATGGTCTCCAAACCAAATATTTTGAAGTCAAGTTGTGAAAGCATAGTATAGCGACGAGACAATGCATCAGCAATAACATTTTCTTTTCCCTTCTTGTGTTTAATGACATAAGGGAAAGTCTCAATGAATTCAACCCATTTAGCATGTCTACGATTCAGTTTAGCTTGACTTTTAATATGTTTCAAAGATTCATGATCAGAATGTATAACAAATTCTTTGGGCCATAAATAATGTTGCCATGTTTCTAAAGTCGGAACAAGAGCATATAATTCTTTATCATAAGTAGAATAATTCAGACTAGGCCCACTCAATTTTTCAGAAAAGTATGCAACAGGTTTGCCATCTTGTAATAACACACCTCCTAATCCAATTCCACTAGCATCACATTCAAGCTCAAAAGTCTTATTAAAATCAGGAAGTTGGAGTAAAGGAGCATGTGTCAACTTATCTTTCAATACCGTGAAGGCTTCTTCCTGTGCTGTACCCCAAACAAAAGGCACATTCTTCTTTGTAAGCTCGTTGAGAGGTGCAGCAATGGTGCTGAAATCTCTCACAAAACGCCTATAGAATCCAGCGAGGCCAAGAAAACTCCTCACTTGTGTGACCGTTTTGGGCTGCGGCCAACTCTCAATAGCTTCAATCTTGGCTTTGTCAACTTCAATTCCCTGTGGAGTAACAACATAGCCAAGAAAAGATACTCGGTCGGTGCAAAAGGTGCACTTCCCAAGGTTACCAAACAAACGTGCATCACGTAGAGCAATAAAAACAGCACGTAAATGTTCCAAATGTTCTTCCAAAGATCTGCTATAAATCAGTATGTCATCAAAGTAAACTACCACAAATCGTCCAATGAAAGCACGTAAAACTTCGTTCATTAATCTCATGAAAGTACTAGGTGCATTAGTTAACCCAAAAGGCATGACTAACCACTCATATAATCCAAACTTAGTTTTAAATGCTGTTTTCCATTCATCTCCTAATTTCATACGAATTTGATGGTAGCCACTACGCAAATCAACTTTGGAGAATATTGTAGAACCACTCAATTCATCAAGCATATCATCTAGCCTAGGAATAGGATGACGATAACGAATAGAGGCGAGGGTCCCGATCTTTCGATAAGATGATAACTATCGATTTGGTGGAGACGACTTTGACAATCCGACTACAAACATGCACGACGTTGCGCCTTAGCAATCGCTAAACCAATCTCCTGAGGTTACTGACGATGCTGGAAGCACGGTCAGCCTGACCACGAAGGTCTATTCCTGCAAGCAATCGAAGAACGAGCAAGAATATGATAAAGCAATCTGAATATTGCAAATATATATGAAGTATTGATAATGGTGGGGATCCGGAAGCGGTCTTGGTCTGGTCGTTGGACACAAACGAAGTACACGAAGTTGCAATGGCTAGTGTCTAGTTGCTCCGGATCCCCACCATTATCAATACTTCATATATATTTGCAATATTCAGATTGCTTTATCATATTCTTGCTCGTTCTTCGATTGCTTGCAGGAATAGACCTTCGTGGTCAGGCTGACCGTGCTTCCAGCATCGTCAGTAACCTCAGGAGATTGGTTTAGCGATTGCTAAGGCGCAACGTCGTGCATGTTTGTAGTCGGATTGTCAAAGTCGTCTCCACCAAATCGATAGTTATCATCTTATCGAAAGATCGGGACCCTCGCCTCTATTCGTTATCGTCATCCTATTCCTAGGCTAGATGATATGCTTGATGAATTGAGTGGCTCTACAATATTCTCCAAAGTTGATTTGCGTAGTGGATACCATCAAATTCGTATGAAATTGGGAGATGAATGGAAAACAGCATTTAAAACTAAGTTTGGATTATATGAGTGGTTAGTCATGCCTTTTGGGTTAACTAATGCGCCTAGTACTTTCATGAGACTAATGAACGAAGTTTTACGTGCTTTCATTGGACGATTTGTGGTAGTCTATTTTGATGATATACTGATTTATAGCAGATCTTTGGAAGAACATTTGGAACATTTACGTGCTGTTTTTATTGCTCTACGTGATGCACGTTTGTTTGGTAACCTTGGGAAGTGCACCTTTTGCACCGACCGAGTATCTTTTCTTGGCTATGTTGTTACTCCACAGGGAATTGAAGTTGACAAAGCCAAGATTGAAGCTATTGAGAGTTGGCCGCAGCCCAAAACGGTCACACAAGTGAGGAGTTTTCTTGGCCTCGCTGGATTCTATAGGCGTTTTGTGAGAGATTTCAGCACCATTGCTGCACCTCTCAACGAGCTTACAAAGAAGGATGTGCCTTTTCTTTGGTGTACCGCACAGGAAGAAGCCTTCACGGTATTGAAAGATAAGTTGACACATGCTCCTTTACTCCAACTTCCTGATTTTAATAAGACTTTTGAGCTTGAATGTGATGCTAGTGGAATTGGATTAGGAGGTGTGTTATTACAAGATGGCAAACCTGTTGCATACTTTTCTGAAAAATTGAGTGGGCCTAGTCTGAATTATTCTACTTATGATAAAGAATTATATGCTCTTGTTCGTACTTTAGAAACATGGCAACATTATTTATGGCCCAAAGAATTTGTTATACATTCTGATCATGAATCTTTGAAACATATTAAAAGTCAAGCTAAACTGAATCGTAGACATGCTAAATGGGTTGAATTCATTGAGACTTTCCCTTATGTCATTAAACACAAGAAGGGAAAAGAAAATGTTATTGCTGATGCATTGTCTCGTCGCTATACTATGCTTTCACAACTTGACTTCAAAATATTTGGTTTGGAGACCATCAAAGATCAATATGTGCATGATGCTGATTTTAAAGATGTAATGCAGAATTGTAAAGAAGGAAGAATGTGGAACAAGTTTGTCGTTAACGATGGATTTGTGTTTCGTGCTAACAAGCTATGCATTCCAGCTAGCTCCGTTCGTCTTTTGTTGTTGCAGGAAGCGCATGGAGGAGGATTAATGGGACATTTTGGCGTCAAGAAGACGGAGGACGTACTTGCTACACATTTCTTTTGGCCAAAGATGAGACGGGATGTTGAGCGTTTTATTGCTCGATGCACTACATGTCAAAAAGCTAAGTCACGACTCAATCCTCATGGTTTATATATGCCTTTGCCTGTACCTAGTGTTCCTTGGGAGGATATATCTATGGACTTTGTTTTAGGTTTACCTCGAACAAAGAAGGGGAGGGATAGCATATTTGTTGTCGTGGATAGATTCTCGAAAATGGCACACTTTATACCATGTCATAAAAGCGATGATGCTGTTAATGTTGCTGATTTGTTCTTTCGTGAAATTATTCGCTTGCATGGTGTGCCAAATACTATTGTTTCAGATCGTGATACTAAATTTCTTAGCCACTTTTGGAGATGTTTATTGGCTAAGTTGGGGACTAAACTGCTTTTTAGTACTACTTGTCACCCCCAAACTGATGGACAAACTGAAGTAGTCAATAGAACGTTGTCTACTATGCTTAGGGCTGTTTTGAAGAATAATAAGAAAATGTGGGAGGAATGCTTGCCTCATATTGAATTTGCTTATAATCGTTCATTGCATTCTACTACTAAGATGTGCCCTTTTGAAGTTGTGTATGGTTTCCTACCTCATGCACCTATTGATTTGTTGCCTCTTCCATCTTCAGAGAAGGTTAATTTTGATGCTAAACAACGTGCTGAATTGATTTTAAAAATGCATGAGTTAACTAAGGAAAACATTGAGCGCATGAATGCTAAATATAAACTTGCTGGAGATAAGGGTAGAAAACATGTTGTGTTTGCACCTGGAGATCTTGTTTGGTTACATTTGCGTAAGGATAGATTTCCTGATTTGCGCAAATCAAAGTTAATGCCACGTTTGATAAGGATAGATTTCCTGATTTGCGCAAAGTCAAAATAGAGCTCAGACCCTGACTCATGATCTTCAACGACTATAGTCTAAGTTTGATAACCTTCAAGGTCGTCATGAAACGCTCTTAGCTGATCATGAGAATCTTTCTTATGAATTTCTTCAGATAAAGCAAGATCTTGAGAAGCTAAGGGTGAGTCATGATGATCTTCAAAAGGAACATGATTCATCGCTCGCTCAACGGATCGGTTCCACTCTGATGAGGACATCAATACAATTGTTACACCCACAGCCCCTGCTGCTATACATACTGGACCAATTACTAGAGCTCGTGCACGCCAACTAAATTACCAGGTACTTTCGTTTCTTGGTAATGATTCTAATGTTCATGAGAATATGATGCTGCCTAAATTGGATACATTTGTTTTGCTTACAAATGAAGGGCCTAGCTTGGAGAAGGACGAACATTGGAGCAAGAACAAGCATGGAGATGATGGCATGCGCAAGGGGAACAAGAACGGAGTTACAAGTGATGATTTCAGGACTTTGAAGCCACCATAATGGGTGCATGAAGCCTTGGACGAAATATACAAGATGCCACTTCATAAATTTCGTCCCGAGGCTATTTTAGGTGCTGCGTCACCTTATTATTGGGCCAGGCCCATGTAATTTCGAAATACATAAGTATAGGCTATTTTTAGAGTCCGTATGTGTGGGGAAACAAGAGATAGGGTTGATTTCGGACCCCTCCACCAAGGGCCTCGAAATTCCCCCCTCTTCCTCCATATATACAGCCCTTAGGGCATCGTTTAGACTTTGGGTTTTGTTTAGATTAAAAGTTCGCCATAGCTGCAACTTCGCGTACTTCGTTTGTGTTCAACGACCAGACAAAGGCGTCACAGAACCCCACCTTGATCAATAAAGCTTTCATCTTATATTCGCAATATCCAGATTGCAATCTTAGTTTCTTGCTTGTTCTTCGTTTGCTCGCAGGAAACAGACCCTCGTGGTCAGGTTGATCGTGCTCCGGCGTGGTCAATAACCTCTCGGAGTTGGTTTAGCGATTGCTAAGGTGCGACGTCCTCGCACGTTCGTAGTCGGATCGTCAAAGTCGACTTCCACCAAAGCGATATCCATCATCTCATCGAAAGACGGGACACCTCCGCCTCTATCAAGTGGTATCAGATTTCCAGGTTGCTCGGTGAGATTTTACAGTTTTTTTTAGTAGTTTAGATCGAGTCTGCTCTTCATACCTATAGTCCACGAAAAAGCCACAAAAAAAAATTTAGGGTTAGTTCATCATATCCGAACCAATCTGAGCCTTGCATAATCTTTTTAGGGTTTTGCTTTGTTGAATTTGCGGTTGCATCGTCGTGTCTAGTTGCTGGTCTTAGAGTCTAGTCTTTTAGAGTTTCGAGTTCTGGTCATAAGTTGTCACGCCGCCGCCGCACCATCATCATCGCCCCTGCCATCTACCACCACCGCACCGAATCCGTATCCATATACCACCACCAATCCGTGTCCATATACCACCACCGATCCATATCCATATACTACCACCGCTACCACCACCGCTGCCATATACCACCACCATATATCCACCACCAATCCGAGTTCTTTGCTTATTAGGTTTGTTTTCGGGATCCATCTAGATTCCGATTCGTGTTTCCTTGCCGGAGTAGGTTTCGGAAAAAAAAATCGTCGTTGTAAGGGAGGAGGTCAATTGTATTGATGTCCTCATCAGCACACAAGTGATATTATTTGTCGTCGTTGTAAGGGAGGAGGTCATTATGCGAGAGAATGCAAATCTCCGCGTGTGATGATTGCTACCGCGGATGGTGGATATGAGTCCGCTAGTGACTATGATGAGGAGACTTTGGCTCTTATTACATGTGAAGAACATGGTGGAGATGATTCTGATCATGAGACGCAATACATGGCTCCTGAAGACGCTGACAGGTATGAATGTTTAGTTGCTCAACGTGTTTTGAGTGTGCAGGTCACACAAGCTGAGCAAAATCAGAGGCACAATTTGTTCCATACCAAGGGAGTTGTGAAGGAACGTTCTGTGCGCGTCATAATAGACGGAGGGAGCTGCAACAACTTGGCTAGCATGGAGATGGTGGAGAAGCTTTCTCTCACCACAAGACCACATCCACATCCTTACTACATCCAATTGTTCAACAACAGCGGCAAGGTTAAGGTAACACGTACTGTTCGTGTGCATTTTAGTATCTCTACATATGCTGATTATGTTGATTGTGATGTGGTACCTATGCAAGCATGTTCCTTATTACTTGGTAGACCATGGCAATTTGATAAAAATTCTGTACACCATGGTAGAAACAATCACTATACTCTTGTTCATAAGGATAAAAATATTACTTTGCTTCCTATGACTCCTGATTCCATTTTGAAAGATGATATTAATAGAGCTAATAAAGCACAACAGGAGAAGAATAAGAGTGAAAATCAGATTGTGGCAAAAGAATTTGAGCAACAAATGAAGCCTAATAATAAACCATCTAGTGTTGCTTCTGAAATTAAATTGAAAAGTGCATGTTTATTTGCCACCAAATCTGATATTGATGAGCTAGATTTCAGCAAATCTGTTTGCTATGCTTTTGTGTGCAAAGAGGCATTATTTTCATTCGAGGACGTGCCTTCCTCTTTGCCTCCTGCTGTCACTAACATTTTGCAGGAGTTCTGATGAGGACATCAATACAATTGTTACACCCACAGCCCCTGCTGCTATACATACTGGACCAATTACTAGAGCTCGTGCACGCCAATTAAATTACCAGGTACTTTCGTTTCTTGGTAATGATTCTAATGTTCATGAGAATATGATGCTGCCTAAATTGGATACATTTGTTTTGCTTACAAATGAAGGGCCTAGCTTGGAGAAGGATGAACATTGGAGCAAGAACAAGCATGGAGATGATGGCATGCGCAAGGGAAACAAGAACGGAGTGACAAGTGATGATTTCAGGACTTTGAAGCCACCATAATGGGTGCATGAAGCCTTGGACGAAATATACAAGATGCCACTTCATAAATTTCGTCCCGAGGCTATTTTAGGTGCTGCGTCACCTTATTATTGGGCCAGGCCCATGTAATTTCGAAATACATAAGTATAGGCTATTTTTAGAGTCCGTATGTGTGGGGAAATAAGAGATAGGGTTGATTTCGGACCCCTCCACCAAGGGCCACGAAATTCCCCCCCTCTTCCTCCATATATACAGCCCTTAGGGCATCGTTTAGACTTTGGGTTTTGTTTAGATTAAAAGTTCGCCATAGCTGCAACTTCGCGTACTTCGTTTGTGTTCAACGACCAGACAAAGGCGTCACAGAACCCCACCTTGATCAATAAAGCTTTCATCTTATATTCGCAATATCCAGATTGCAATCTTAGTTTCTTGCTTGTTCTTCGTTTGCTCGCAGGAAACAGACCCTCGTGGTCAGGTTGATCGTGCTCCGGCGTGGTCAATAACCTCTCAGAGTTGGTTTAGCGATTGCTAAGGCGCGACGTCCTCGCACGTTCGTAGTCGGATCGTCAAAGTCGACTTCCACCAAAGCGATATCCATCATCTCATCGAAAGACGGGACACCTCCGCCTCTATCACACTCAGGAAGAATTCATTCCATCATGTTTGAAATGCATTGAACGTGAATCTGCTAATTCTTCACCTGAAAGTTCAAATGCTTCTATTGCTGCAAATTCTTCAACTATTTTTGTGGTCACAAACTCCTCATTTGAGGATACCACAAGTATCACTGACAATGCAGGGTTGAAGGCATTGTATGTGAGACGCATGTACAAAAGCCTCAAAGGGCATCAGGCTCTTTGTGATGTGCTTAAGAAGAAGATCCTCAACAGGAACCCTAGGAAAGAGGGTATTGCATTTGAGAGGAAACTCAATGCTGATGGGTCCTACTAGAAACCTGAGCAGTACCCCAAAACCACATGGGTTGCTGCAAAAGGACCTCCCGTAGATCCATCCACTTTATCTGGCCTTACATGTGAATCTTCTTATTCATATGATGAGTCATTTGATTCCATCTATAAGCTACTCAAAAATTAGAATGGTGAAGTATTTGCTAGATATGTTGGAACTAACTGCAGGAACGGTCCCCCGATGAAGAAGATCTGGGTTCCCAAAAGATGGCTTGAAAGTCTTCAAGTGAATGTTCTCATGACACCACCCATGAAGAATAGGAACCTCAGATCAAATTCTTCATATGGATCAAATTCCTCATATGGATCCAAGTCCTCATATGGATCAAATTCCTCATATGAACATCATCGTGCTAATGCATCATATTCGCAGGAAACTCCAAGAGTCATGAATATGTGCATTATTCTTCAAATCATTATGTTCATAAGTCGAAGAATTTCTCTGCTTATTCATATGCATACTCTGACCCCTCTTCTATGAAACGAAGTGCACTGGCTTCACTGACACCATTCTCTTATGGCGCTCGCACAACAATGAACTCTTTGCCACCCCTCCAGATGTGGGAGGTGAAGAAAAAGAACTAATCTCATATGCAGGGTCGGGTCTTCAGACGAACTAAATTGTTTGAAGAATTTGCTGGAGACCTAAGAATGCTTGAAAGGACGCAAGCTAATCATGAATAAATGATACACTCATTGCTCATGTCCTCATATTTCTATATATGTTGCATTATTTGATGAAATTCTGTCTGATTAATCTGATGTCATATTCTTCACTCCGAAGTATATGAGTTCATAAGATGCACTAATTCATCTGCATGACGATACACCCAAAGCTACTGAGTGGGTCCTCGACACAGGATGTACAAATCACATGACTGGTGACAAGAACTTATTGATGGACTCTGCTTTATCTCCATCGCATCTGAAGCATAGCACCTACGTTGACAAAGGCAAAAATAAGGTATAGGGTCTAGGTAGGGTTGCAATCTCAAAGGATCGACACATGGACAAAGTCATGCTTGTCGAGTCCCTCAGATTCAACCTCATGTCTGTCTCAATGCTTTGTGATCTTGGTATGGTTGCCATCTTTAGCAAATATCTCTACATTGTGCTCATGGAATCTGACAATTCCAAAGTCTTTGAAGGATTTAGGAGAGGAGACTTGTATATTGTTGATTTCTTGGCCGGACCTTAGCCTGCCACATGTCTACTTGCAAAAGCTTCAGAAGGCTGGCTATGGCATCGTCGACTCGGTCATGCTGGCATGAGGAACTTGCACATGCTTGTGAGGAAGAAGCACGTCATTGGCATCGAGGGTGTCAAATTCCTCAAAGATCATCTTTGCGGGGCTTGTGAGGCTGAAAAGATGACCAAATCCAAGCACCCCACGAAGACTATCATGACTACCATTCATCCTTTTGAACTACTTCACATGGACCTCTTTGGCCCTACTCATTATGCCACAATAACAAATGCAACATCTCTATTTGTCTTTGTTATTGTTGATGATTATTTTCGTTACACCTAGGTGCATATCATAATGTACAAAATTGAAGTGCAGGGAGTCGTCAAACAATTTTCCTCAAGGGCCTCGATGAATTTCGATGTGAAGATCATGCACATCAGGAGTGAGTGTCAGCGTCCTGGGAACGGGGGTACCCAGACCTGCCTGCCTGCGGCCCAGGGTGTGGCTCCACTAACGGCCTTGTACGGGCCATGTTCATCAGCAACCACTCAAGACCCTCGCGAGGGGCCAAGCCTCGTGAGGCGGACGACACAAAGACCTCCCTAGGGGCGGCCTCGCTAGGCTGGTTCCTGAGGAGCGGAGATATCTATGTAAGGGGCACATCGCGAGGTCCGCATGACATGAGCCATGACGACCAAGGCCAGGCGGTTGCCAACGGGCGCAGAGTGCCACTTTCCTCTTTGGTGATAAGGAAGCAAGCGCAAGCGAGGAGTCCCGAGGCATCATGCAAAGGTTTACATGTCCGTGCAAGAAGACCAAGACCAGTAGGACGGCGGGATGGAGGTCACCGCGGAGCCCACAACAGCGTCACCAGTAGAGCCTTCGGCAGGCGAAGACCACCTTTTGTCAGGATAACTTGCACTAATTGTCTCCCTTCAAAACTAGCCGTTGTGGGATCCCTTCCCGCCTAATATTTGGGAAGAGGACCAGGGCCTCTATAAATAGGGCTAGCCATCACCATAGCAAGAGGGATCATTCGGACCATCCTCAAACACACCAGCTTATCGAGCTCAAGAACACCTCTCCCCAGGAGGTTGTTCATCCACTGTACTAGTTCATCCTTAGCCCATGAGGCAATCCACCACACCACACTAGAGTAGGTTATTACACCACAATGGTGGCCCAAACCAGTATAAACCCTCATGTCTCTTGTTCCTTGGTTTCGATGAGCTAGGCCTTGAGATCGTTGCGAGAGCAAGCTAGGGAGAGATCTTCGTGCGCACCCTAGTGTTCGAACCTCAGGGGTTTGCCAGAACCCATACTCTGACATTTGGCGCGCCTGGTAGGGGTGCGCTGAAGCTTCACCTCTCTGCTTGCTTCCTCCTACTGCATGGCAGACGCCATCCCTCCAATTAGGCCGGCAGGCGCCTACGGAACCGCCGGAGTCCGGGCCTTCAGCCTTGCCTTGCGGCAGGTGCCGTGGCCGCACAGGTTCAAGCCAGAGATGTCGCCCCGCTACGACGGCACGGCAGATCCAGCAGCCTTCCCGCAGGCATACGAGGAGGCTATTCTCGAAGCCGGAGGCAATGACCAGGTCATGGCCAACTGGTTCCCACTAGCCCTGGCCGGCGTGTCACGCGCCTAGCTGCTCAGCCTGCAAGGATCTTCGATAACCTCCTGGGAGGAGCTGCGGAGTCTCTTCGTCGCGTGCTTTGAGGCACAGGTGCCCCCCGCCATACCAGCCCTCCTCGGTGGTTCGCGGGTGCGACCCACGGATCGCCACATCAAGTAGTTCATCCGCTAGGTGGGCGTCGCCCGCGTGCAGCAGGGGGCTCCCCCGGGATGGGCAGCGCCCTAGGCTGACCTCACCTTCAGCTTGGAGGACCACCTAGCCATCACCATGGGATCGGGCGCGCTCCCAATGCTCTGCACACCCACCATCTGCAACATGGATGTGACTAAGACCCTCATCGACGGTGGAGCCGGCCTCAACGTGCTCTCCATGGAAGCTTTCGGTTTGCTTCACATACCATACGGCCGGCGCCCCACCTAGCCTTTCTCTGGAGTTGGCGTCGGTTCCACCAGCCCCCTGGCGCAGATACACCTCCCGGTCACATTTGGCGCCCGCGACAACTACTGCACTGAGCTTACCGACTTCGACATCGCCCGCATCGTCCTCCCATACAACGCCATCATCGGGTACCCCGCTCAGGCTCAATTCATGGCAGTGACCCGTCCCGCCTACAACCTCATGAAGATGCCAGGGAGCAGCAGTGTTCTCACCTTGGTTGGGGACACCAAGGAAGCCCAAACGGGTCTCAAGCTCGCCTTCAGGGCCGCCGCGGCAGCGCCTCCAGCCGACGGAGCCGCCCCGAGAGCTAAGGGGGCTGCGCCAGCAAAAAAGAAGTAGTTGTTCACTCAAGATCGAGCTGAAATGAAGCAAGTGCCAGTCAAGGAGGATGGATCCTCGGGAGCCACCTTCACCATAGGCGCTAACCTCGACCCGGACCAAGAGGAGGCATTGGTGAAGTTCCTGCGCGCGAGCAAGGAGGTATCCACCTGGGAACCCAAGCAGCCGGTAGGGGTCCCAAGGGGGGTAATCGAGCATCACTTAAGGGTGTGCCCAACGTGTGCCCTATGAAGCAGAAGGCGCGACGACAGTCCACGGAGAAGCAGTCCTTCATCGTCCAGGAAACCCGGAAGCTACAAGATGCGGGAGTCATCCGTGAGGTCCGGTACCCAGAGTGGCTGGCGACCCCGTCATTGTGCCCAAGAAAGGCGGGAAGGAACGTATGTGCGTCGACTTCACAACCTCAACAAAGCCTGCCCTCAAGACCCATTCCCACTTCCGCGCATTGACCAGATCATCGACTGCCGAGTGCGACCTGCTATGTTTTCTAGATGCTTTCTCGGGTTATCACCAGATCAAGATGGTAGTGGAGGACATGGAGAAGACGGCTTTCCTGACCCCGTGTGGGGTATACTGCTACACCTTCATGCCGTTTGGACTGCTGAAAGTGCAACTATCCCTAGGTGGTTTTGGTAATTCATAACAACATATAGCTCATTGAGCTAATGCTATTCCAAGATGACTATTTCAGGAAAGCTCAATGATTAGCATGGCATGGATGTGAAAGTGGAACCCTCAAAATTCTAAGGACAAAGGATTGGCTCAAGCTCAAAAGCTCAAGACTCTTCATTTTATATTTTAGTGATCCAAGATCACATTGAGTCTTTAGGAAAAGCCAATGATATCAAGGAGGGATGAGGTGTTGCTTAATGAGCCTCTTGCTTCATGTGCTTAGTGATATGCTCCAAAACCCTAACCTACTTTCCCATATCCACATATGACCTAAACCCTAAGCAAGACTCGGTCCTACTGATTCTTTCTATCCGGCGCCACCGAGTTTCACTTGTCATAAGCCACTGCCAAACCCTAGCAATTCGGTTCTACCGATAGGGATCTCGGTATCACCGAGATGGGATTGCAAACTCTCTGTTTCCCTTTCGTAACTTTTCGGTCTCGCCGAAAGAGCGGATCGGTCCCATCGAGATTGCAATGTAAATTCAGTGTTTCCTTTTTGTAACTTTTCGGTCTCACCAAAAGAGCAAATCGGTCCCACCGAGTTTGCCTGACCAACTCTCTGGTTAGCTAGTTACCAAAATCGGTCTCACCGAGTTTGTGTAATCGGTCTCACCGAGATTACATTATGCCCAAACCCTAACCATATCGGTCCTACCGAGTTGCATGTCAGTCCCACCAAAAATCTCTAACGGTCACTAGGTTTACCTTTTCGGTCCGACCGAGTTTGTTGATTCGGTCCCACCGAGATTGGAAAACTGTGCGTAACGGTTGGATTTTGTGTGGAGGCTATATATACCCCTCCACCTCCTCTTCATTCATGGAGAGAGCCATCAGAACACATACGCAATTCCAACTCATATGTTCTGAGAGAGAACCACCTACTGATGTGTTGAGACCAAGATATTCCATTCCTACCATATGAATCTTGATCTCTAGCCTTCCCCAAGTTGCTTTCCACTCAAATCTTCTTTCCACAAAATCCAAATCCTATGAGAGAGAGTTGAGTGTTGGGGAGACTATCATTTGAAGCACAAGAGCAAGGAGTTCATTACCTACACACCATTTGTTACTTCTTGGAGAGTGGTGTCTCCTAGATTGGCTAGGTGTTACTTGGGAGCCTCCGACAAGATTGTGGAGTTGAACCAAGGAGTTTGTAAGGGCAAGGAGATCGCGTACTTCGTGAAGATCTACCGCTAGTGAGGCAAGTCCTTCGTGGGCGATGGCCATGGTGGCATAGACAAGGTTGCTTCTTCGTGGACCCTTCGTGGGTGGTTGCTTCTTCGTGGACCCTTCGTGGGTGGAGCCCTCCGTGGACTCGCGCAACCATTACCGTTTGTGGGTGGAGCCCTTCGTGGACTCGCGCAACCGTTACCCTTTGTGGGTTGAAGTCTCCATCAACATGGATGTAGGATAGCACCACCTATCCGAACCACGGGAAAAACATCCGTGTCTCCAATTGCGTTTGAATTCTCCAACCCTTCCCTTTACATTCTTGCAAGTTGCATGCTTTACTTTCTGCTGCCAATATACTCTTTGCATTCTTGCTTGAATTGTGTGATGATTGCTTGACTTGTCCTACAATAGCTAAAATCTGCCAAGAACTAAAATTGGGAAAAGGTTAAGTTTTTATTTGGTCAAGTAGTCTAATCACCCCCCCTCTAGACATACTTTCGATCCTACAAGTGGTATCAGAGCTTTGGTCTCCATTTGCTTTGATCTCCATAGCTTTTGGTGGTCATAGCCTTGGTTTCACAACCTAGGAGAGTATGGCGTCTAGCGAGGGAAATTATCACCGTAGAGGTCCTTACTTTGATGGTACTAATTTTGCTAGTTGGAAGCATAAAATGAAAATGCATATTCTTGGACATAACCCCGCCGTTTGGGCTATTGTGTGTGTTGGTTTGCAAGGTGACTTCTTTGATGGGAAAGAACCAAACCGTGAAGCTACCGCGGATGAGTTGAGGATGTTGCAATACAATGCTCAAGCTTGTGATATTCTCTTCAACGGATTGTGCCCCAAAGAATTCAACAAAATCAGCCGTCTTGAGAATGCAAAGGAAATTTGGGACACTTTGATTGATATGCACGAAGGTACCGACTCCGTCAAGGAATCCAAGTTGGATGTGCTTCAAAGTCAACTTGACAAGTTCAAAATGAAGGATGGTGAAGGTGTTGCTGAAATGTACTCTAGGCTTGCTCTCATCACAAATGAGATTGCCGGCTTAGGAAGTGAAGAGATGACCGATAGATTCATCATCAAGAAGATTCTAAGAGCCTTGGATGGAAAATATGATACCGTGTGCACATTGATCCAAATGATGCCCAATTACAAAGATCTCAAGCCAACGGAGGTGATTGGAAGAATTGTTGCTCATGAGATGTCACTTAAGGATAAAGAGGAACTTCACAACAAATCAAGTGGTGCCTACAAAGCCTCATGTGAAGCCCCTACATCATCAAGTGAGAAATAAAACTTCAATGAATAATTGAGCTTAATGGTGAAGAACTTCAACAAGTTCTACAAGAGTAGAAGCAAAGATAGAAGCTTCAAGTCAAGGTCCTACAATGACAAAAGATCTTCAAGTCGAGAGCGAAACTGCTACAGTTGTAGAAGACCCGGACACTATTCCAATGAGTGTATGGCTCCCTACAAGAGAAGAGAAGATTCTCCAAAAAGAAGAAGCAAAGAATCACCACCAAGAGAGAGAAGGAGTAGAGATGATCGTTATGAATGAAGATACTCACGGAGAAGCAAGGATTCGGAAAGGAAGGAAAAATCATCAAGGAGCTACACAAAACGAAGACATCGAGCACATGTTGGTGAATGGGTATCCGGCTCCGACTCCGACAGCCACTCCGAGAGAAGTTATCACTCCGACTCTGAAGATACTCAAGATGAAGGTGTTGCCCGTCTAGCACTTGTGTCAACCAACTCCTACGACATATTTGACTCACCAAATGAAGGAATTGGAAGATGCTTCATGGCCAAAGGTCCTAAGGTAACACACCCCGAGTATGTTGATTTCAATAGTGATGAAGATGACTTGTTAGGTGATGATTTGCTTGTTGACAACTCTAGTGATGAATACTATGATGAAACGTCAATTAATCATGCTAATCAAGATAAAACGAATGACAATGATAAGGAGAAGATTGAGTCTCTAACTAAAGAACTAAACACTCTTAAGTTAGCTCATGAAACTATCTTCGAAGATCATCGAGAACTTTTAAGAGCTCATGAGAAATTACGCTTTGAAAAGCTCAATCTTGAGCAAGAGCATGAGTTCTTAAAAGCAATCAATGATGATCTCCGCAAGAAAAGTTCTTCTTACATTGCCAAGCGTTTACTCTTATCCACTTACATGCCTCAAGTCAAGTCTAGTAACAAGAACAAGAAAGATTCTTCCTCTAGCAGTAACAATGATCATGCTAAATCCAATATTGTTGCTTCCAGTAGTTCTCTTGATTCCACTAATGATTCTCTTAGCCAAGTTACACTTGAGCAATAAAATAGCTTATTGAAGGGAATTATAGAGAAAGGAATGTACAAAAGCCTTGCCGGGAGTAAGCAATTCGAGGAAATTGTGCACAAGCAAGGAATGCACCGGAAGAATCAAGGTGTTGGTTTTGAACGAAAGTTCAATGCCAATGGAGTTGAGTGGGAAGAAGATCAATACCCCAAGACAAAGTTTGTTCCTCAACAAGAGAAGTATGACACTTCTTTCAAGGGGACACAAGCTCAAGATGATCTTCCACCACAAGACTACAAGCAAAAAGGCAAGGACAAGCTTCAAGAGGAAATTGATGCATTTGAAGAAGCTCCTAAGACCTTAGTCAAGTGGATTCCCAAGACTACTTCAAGTTCCACTTCATCAAGTACGACTACAACTCCAAGGATTCCCATCAAGATGGTGTGGATCCAAAATAAGAAGAACTAGAGAGTTCTTGAGGGTGACTCAGCCAACATACTTCACTCTTATCATTTTGGCAAGAACAAGTGCAATCAACTTCCACATCTTGCACTAGTTCAAGGAGTCACAAACCCTCTTGTTGGTAAGACAAGGGACAAGGTAACCTAAAAGTTTTCATGGACATCATCTTGTGTGTGCATCACTCTATGTCTATGGATATCCTTGTTTGTTCCTTGTGGGACTAACCCATGTAGGTATTGAAAGTGCAATTCACTCAAATGGATAGCTCCAAGTGATCTACATCAACATTGAGCATCCACATCTTCAACATCTACATGAAGTCATCATTGACAAAACCCTAGGTTAGTTCATCCCTCTAAGGGGGGATATCACATCTAGGGGGAGCTTTACTCTAAGACTTGAGCTAAAGCAACTCTAAAGATGTGAACACAACAATGCTTTATGTAAAAGTGGTAACCCCACTTGAGCTTAAACGATGAGTATGACCTATGATCAAGTGTTCTCACTTGACTCCTAAGTCAATATACTCATATATAGATGACCTTGTCATCGCAAATTGCTTGATAGATGCTAGAATTGGTTGTGCATGCCTTGTCACATATTTCATTTGCCATCTTATTGTGTGAGCATGCTGGTTGCATAGTTTACTCATTCGAGGACATCCACTTGTTGTTTTGATTGTCTGGTTTTATTTCCTTTTGCCAAGTGGATGGACAAGAATGCCTAAGAACCTCCTCTAGCTATCTATGCTTTTCTCGTCTCAAACTCTATTCATGCTACATCACAAAATTTGATCAAGTCAGATTCGAACCACTCTGTGTGAGGAGCGCTCGGAGTCCCTGATTCGTCATAGACATAAACTTCCAAAACCTCTTTATGATTCTCGGTCTGACCGATACCCCACTTTCGGTCCTACCGAGATCATTAAGTTGATCTAGGTTTTCGATCTTGGTGCAACCGATTTGAACCATTCGGTCACACCGAGTTGCAACAACTGTATATAGTTTTGCATCTCGGTGCCACCGAGCTGTTCCACTCGGTCACACCGACAGGGTCAGGCTATATATAGTCACGGGCAAAAATTTGGAAATTTCTCCGAACCCCTTCGCCCGCGCGATAGCCTGCTCTGCCAACTTGGTCTCCCGATTGTCTCCTCGCCGCCAGCCGCCTCCAGTCGCTGGTCTCCGTCGCCGTCAACGAAAATTCAACCCCGCCGTTGCCGCCGTAGCGAGTCTCCGCCGAACTAGGGTATGGACTCAATCACAGTGCTATTCCCCGTCCGATTCCTAGCACATTGTGTTCTCAATGATTCTTGCCACGACTGAAACACTCCTACCCAGTCAATGCGTTCGTAGATTAGTTTTGATTCGAAAATTTTAGGGTTAGGTTTCCGCCGAAACCATCTCGGACCCACCGAGTTGAAAAACTCGGTCCCACCGATTTGGCTCATGCCATTGCACAAGTGAGACTCGGTCTGACCGAGAATTACTTATCGGTGTGACCGATTTTGGAACTTTGTGAAACCCTAGCAGTCTCGGTGCCACCGAACTGTGACTCGGTCTGACCGAGTTCACTAGTTTAGGTTCCAAAACTGCTTCGGTATCACCGAGTTTAAAAATCGGTAGATTCGAGATGATTTTAGTGGGAAACTAAAACTAAGATTTTGGATCATTCTTTTGCAAAAATCTCTGCATTTTGTGATGCTCATCCACTCTATCTCATCTATAACCTATTCACAGGGTCAGCAGTCAGAGTTTGCAACATGTCTGATCCGAGTGACAGCCAGAACATGTCAGAACAGCAAGTGCAGATGAGTGAGGGCACTAGTCCCTCAAGTTCTTCAGATGATGGCAGCAGAAGTACTCCTAGCAATCTGCCTAAAGCTGCCACTAGACAGAGAAAGAAGAGAACCTCAGAATCAGAGGATGAGGACTATGTGGCAGAAGAGGAAGCAACTTCCAAGAGAGTTGAGCCAGCACAGGGCACAAAGCCGGGGTTAAAGATCAAAAGGCCAGCAGGCAGGCAGCCTATGTCAAAGGCCAGAGCTTCAACTGAGAAGCCCACTCCCATAGAGCCAGTTGCTGCTGAAGGCAAGAAAAGAAAGGAAAGAGTCAAGAAGACTGTAGCCAGAGTGCTTGGCAAGGCTTCCATCACGGAAGATGAGGAGGAAGAAGAAGAGGTAGCTGCACCAGCACCAAAGGCACCCAAGCTGATGGGTGATGCCATAAGATCAGGGGCAGCTGCTTCCAAGGCCAAGCCAGCTCCAAAGCCAAAACCAAAGAGAAATACAAGAAGCATCCTAGCTGCTGAGAAGAACAAGGCCCCAGTGCCTGACACTGCAGAAGATGATGAAGAGCAAGTTCTTAGAAAGCTCAAGCCTAAGATCCCAGACCACAATGATGCTCATCCTATGGCTGAGGACATGAAGCTCAGGAGAGACTCAAGGCTCAGGAAGTGGAGAGAAGCAGATCTGTATGTGTCAAGGAGAAGGACTGCTGTTGACTACAGGTTCCACACTAAGGAACAACAGGACTTCTATGAGACAGTTTTGTTGGACAAGAAGCCAATTGTATGTGATATGAGATGGGTCGAGTGGGAATACATCAAGGAAAATGAAGAGCACTACCCTGGAGTGCAGGACAGCTTCAAGGCATGTGGAGTAGAGGACTTTGTTGGGCAGAAGCTCACAAAGTGGAATGAGGAGCTTATCATGCAGTTCTACTCCACAGCACATTTTTATCCAGATGGTAGGATAACATGGATGTCTGAAGGTACGAGGTACCAATCTACTGTTGCTGAGTGGGCACAACTCATCAATGCCCCAGAGGAGCATGAGGATGACTTGGATATCTATGCCAAGAAGAAGATGGACCACAACTCTATGTCCAATATGTACAAGGAAATTCCAAATGAAGCTCTTGAAACTTTCAAATTTGGCTCAGTGCATTATCTTCTGTCAGGGCTGCCAACTATTAATTGGATTTTGAGGCACACTCTCTTGCCCAAGTCAGGTGATCACAAGATGATCAGAGGCCATGCAATCAATTTGCTTCGTGTATTTGATGTACCTCAGAAATTCAAGGTCATGAGCCTCATAGTAGAGACTATCAAGAGGACTGCAGTAGATCAGAAGAGGAGCTGTGGTTATGCCCCTCAGATTCAGGAGTTGATCAACTAAAAGATGGGCATAGGCATATACTTATTGGACAAGGAACACCTGCCCATCCATCCAGACTTTGAGGACAATCAAGTTGTCATGAATGAGAATGAACCATCATCTGCACAAGCACAAGCAAAGAAGGAGAAGGCGAGGAAGGAGAAAGCTGCCAAGATGCCAACTCAAGAGGAGGCATCTGAGTATTTCTTGAAAACCAAACAAGAGCAGCTTGGTTACTTGATTGCATCCACACTGAGGATTGAGAAAGGACTGGCCACCCTCACTCAGAATCAGCAGAGCTTAGAAAGAATCATGGAACAAAAGTTCTATGACCTAGATGTCAAAGTAACAGAGATTCAGTCTGCAGTGGAACAATTATAGGATGATATGCAGGAGAGGAAGGGCAAGAATACAACTGATGCATTTGCCAGAGTGCAAAGAGCTCAGAGATCACATGCAGTGCCAGTTGCTGACACCAGAGCCACCACTTCTGCACCAGCTACAGCTTCAGTTCCACCAGCTCCAGCATCTACTTCAGCCTCAACTCCAACCACGTCTACAGAAGGCTTCGTCCTTGGAGTGATCCGGACTCCACCACCACCTGAAGATCAAGCCTGAGTGTCGACTTAGCACTATGCATTTTCTAGGAACTTTTTGGTAACTTGTTGTCAAAGGGGGAGAAAATGTATAGATCATAGGCTTCGAGAGAGAGAGTGTTTTTTTTCTCTCTTGCTTTATTTGGTGGTTTTTCGAACTTTGTTTGCTTTTGAGTGCTTGAGATACTATGCCGTTATCTGTGAGACATTGATGATCATGTGTTTGATCATAAGCTACACTTAATGCTTGGTGAATGCTATTATCTTATCTATCTTATGTGATTATTCACTATTCTTGGTGATGAGTGCATGTATTTCATTCTTATGATTTTAAGCGCTCCACCAAGATGTATGTGACATGGAAGAGTAACCCATGACTCTAACTCTTTGTGCATTTGCAGTCCAAAGCAAATTTTAAATATGCACAAATTTAGGGGGAGCTCTTACTTGTCACATACTTCTCAAAGCGACGATATATTTCATGCTTATTATCATTTGTCGAAGCTTTGATCTATATGTTGTCATCAATTACCAAAAAGGGGGAGATTGAAAGTGCAACTATCCCTAGGTGGTTTTGGTAATTCATAACAACATATAGCTCATTGAGCTAATGCTATTCCAAGATGACTATTTCAGGAAAGCTCAATGATTGGCATGGCATGGATGTGAAAGTGGAACCCTCAAAATGCTAAGGACAAAGGATTGGCTCAAGCTCAAAAGCTCAAGACTCTTCATTTTATATTTTAGTGATCCAAGATCACATTGAGTCTTTAGGAAAAGCCAATACTATCAAGGAGGGATGAGGTGTTGATTAATGAGCCTCTTGCTTCATGTGCTTAGTGATATGCTCCAAAACCCTCAACTACTTTCCCATATCCACATATGACCTAAACCCTAAGCCAAACTCGGTCCTACCGATTCTTTCTATCCGGCGCCACCGAGTTTCACTTGTCATAAGCCACTGCCAAACCCTAGCAATTCGGTTCTACCGATAGGGATCTCGGTCTCACCGAGATGGGATTGCAAACTCTCTGTTTCCCTTTCGTAACTTTTCGGTCTCACTGAAAGAGCGGATCGGTCCCACCGAGATTGCAATATAAATTCAGTGTTTCCTTTTTGTAACTTTTCGGTCTCACCGAAAGAGCAAATCGGTCCCACCGAGTTTGCCTGACCAACTCTCTGGTTAGCTAGTTACCAAAATCGGTCTCACCGAGTTTGTGTAATCGGTCTCACCGAGATTATGTTATGCCCAAACCCTAACCATATCGGTCCTACCGAGTTGCATGTCAGTCCCACCGAAAATCTCTAACGGTCACTAGGTTTACCTTTTCGGTCCCACCGAGATTGGAAAACTGTGTGTAACGGTTGGATTTTGTGTGGAGGCTATATATACCCCTCCACCTCCTCTTCATTCATGGAGAGAGCCATCAGAACACATACACAATTCCAACTCATATGTGCTGAGAGAGAACCACCTACTGGTGTGTTGAGACCAAGATATTCCATTCCTACCATATGAATCTTGATCTCTAGCCTTCCCCAAGTTGCTTTCCACTCAAATCTTCTTTCCAAAAAATCCAAATCCTATGAGAGAGAGTTGAGTGTTGGGGAGACTATCATTTGAAGCACAAGAGCAAGGAGTTCATTACCTACACACCATTTGTTACTTCTTGGAGAGTGGTGTCTCCTAGATTGGCTAGGTGTTACTTGGGAGCCTCCGACAAGATTGTGGAGTTGAACCAAGGAGTTTGTAAGGGCAAGGAGATCACCTACTTCGTGAAGATCTACCGCTAGTGAGGCAAGTCCTTCGTGGGCGATGGCCATGGTGGGATAGACAAGGTTGCTTCTTTGTGGACCCTTCGTGGGTGGTTGCTTCTTCGTGGACCCTTCGTGGGTGGAGCCCTCCGTGGACTCACGCAACCATTACCCTTTGTGGGTGGAGCCCTCCGTGGACTCGCGCAACCGTTAGCCTTTGTGGGTTGAAGTCTCCATCAACGTGGATGTAGGATAGCACCACCTACCCGAACCACGGGAAAAACATCCGTGTCTCCAATTGCGTTTGAATTCTCCAAACCCTTCCCTTTACATTCTTGCAAGTTGCATGCTTTACTTTCCGCTGCCAATATACTCTTTGCATGCTTGCTTGAATTGTGTGATGATTGCTTGACTTGTCCTACAATAGCTAAAATCTGCCAAGAACTAAAATTGGGAAAAGGTTAAGTTTTTATTTGGTCAAGTAGTCTAATCACCCCCCTCTAGACATACTTTCGATCCTACAACTGCGCAACGCTGGGGCAACCTTCCAGCGGCTGATGCACATCACCCTGGGCCAGCAGCTCAGGAGGAACGCAGAGGTCTACGTCGATGACATCGTGGTAAAATCTTAGGAGGCGAGGACCCTCATTCAAGACCTGGAGGAGACCTTTGCCAGCCTGCGCCAGGTGGACCTGTGGCTCAATCCAGAGAAGTGCGTGTTCGGTGTCCCTTTGGGCAAGCTGCTGGGTTTCCTCGTGTCGCACAAGGGGATCGAGGCGAATCCGGAGAAGGTCAAGGCGATAGAGGACATGAGCCTGCCGCAAACCTTCAAGGAAATGCAAAAGCTTGCGGGTTGCATGACCTCACTGGGGCGCTTCATCTCCAAGGTGGGGGAGCGCGCCCTTCCATTCTTCAAGATGATGAAGATGAAGGGCCCGTTCGAGTAGACCCCGGAGGTCGACCAGGCATTTCAAGACCTCAAAAGGTACCTGACCAGCCCACCGATGATGGTAGCGCCTCGCCCCCTCGAACCTCTCATGCTCTAGCTGGCCGCCACACCTCACTCGGCCAGCGCGGCGTTGGTGGCTGTCTGGGAGGAGCGCTCGGGCAAGGATGTGCCGCGTAATGTCGTACCTTTAGCCGGGATGGTGTGGCGCCAAGGCGGTACCGCTGAAGTCACGACGACGCCCGTGGACTGTCGGTGTTCTGGGAACGGGAGTCCCTAGACTTTCCTGCATGCGGCCCATGGCGTGGCTTTGCTGGCAGGCCTGTACGGCCCATCTTCATCAACAAGGAAAAAGACCCTCGCGAGGGGCCAAGCCTCGCGATGCAGACGACACAAGACCTCCTCAGGAGCAGCCTCATCAGGCCGGCTCATGAGGGGCGGAGAGTTCAAGGTTGGGCACACCTCGTGAGGTTTCCATGACGTAAGCCATGACGATCGAGACCAGGCGGGCGCCAGCGCGCAGCGTCCTTGTTTCCTCTTTAGTGGTAGAGGCAAAGGTGTCCCGTCTTTCGATGAGATGGTGGATTTCGCTTTGGTGGAAGTCGACTTTGACGATCCGACTACGAACGTGCGAGGACGTCGCGCCTTAGCAATCGCTAAACCAACTCCGAGAGGTTATTGACCACGCCGGAGCACGATCAACCTGACCACGAGGGTCTGTTTCCTGCGAGCAAACGAAGAACAAGCAAGAAACTGAGATTGCAATCTGGATATTGCGAATATAAGATGAAAGCTTTATTGATCAAGGTGGGGTTCTGTGACGCCTTTGTCTGGTCGTTGAACACAAACGAAGTACGTGAAGTTGCAGCTATGGCGAACTTTTAATCTAAACAAAACCCAAAGTCTAAACGATGCCCTAAGGGCTGTATATATGGAGGAAGAGGGGGGAATTTCGTGGCCATTGGTGGAGGGGTCCGAAATCAACCCTATCTCTGGTTTCCCCACACATACGGACTCTAAAAATAGCCTATACTTATGTATTTCGAAATTACATGGGCCTGGCCCAATAATAAGGTGACGCAGGACCTAAAATAGCCTCGGGACGAAATTTATGAAGTGGCATCTTGTATATTTCGTCCAAGGCTTCATG
Source organism: Triticum dicoccoides (assembly GCF_002162155.2). Taxonomy (NCBI): domain Eukaryota; kingdom Viridiplantae; phylum Streptophyta; class Magnoliopsida; order Poales; family Poaceae; genus Triticum; species Triticum dicoccoides. The sequence goes on along the minus strand of NC_041390.1, from coordinate 299,988,322 downwards.
CACCCATTATGGTGGCTTCAAAGTCCTCAAATCATCACTTGTAACTCCGTTCTTGTTTCCCTTGCGCATGCCATCATCTCCATGCTTGTTCTTGCTCCAATGTTCATCCTTCTCCAAGCTAGGTCCTTCATTTGTAAGCAAAACAAATGTGTCCAATTTAGGCAGCATCATATTCTCATGAACATTAGAATCATTACCAAGAAACGAAAGTACCTGGTAATTTAGTTGGCGTGCACGAGCTCTAGTAATTGGTCCAGTATGTATAGCAGCAGGGGCTGTGGGTGTAACAATTGTATTGATGTCCTCATCATCCTCCCCTTCTTGAAATGAAGTCGTCCTCGACGGAAGTTCATCTTCCTCACCCAAATAAGGCTTCAAATCTGCAATGTTAAAAGTGGGACTAACCCCAAAATCTGCAGGCAGCTCAAGTTTATATGCATTATCATTTATTTTCTCTAACACCTTAAAGGGACCATCAGCACGTGGCATTAACTTTGATTTGCGCAAATC
>NC_041390.1:299938679-299983012 GCF_002162155.2 Triticum dicoccoides | reverse complement strand
TTTGACCAAATTTTTTTTTTTGACTGTCCGGACCCAAAAACTGGAAACGGGTCAAAAAAAACTTCCTATAATGGCACCTGTCTCAAAACACTCAGAAACACCTAAAAATAGGATAGCCAGAAAATTTTTCGAAAAATGCGTTTTCGAAAAATTTTGGGCCTAAACGGAGCGTTTTTTTTTTCCGAAACCTACTCCGGCAAGGAAACACGCATCGGAATCTAGATGGATCTCGAAAACAAACCTAATATGACAAGAACTCGGATTGGTGGTGGATATATGGTGGTAGATGGCAGCGGTGGTGGTATATGACAGCTGTGGTGGTATATGGATACGGATTCGAAGCGGTGGCGGATAAGCGGTGGTGGTAGATGGCAGGGGTGATGATGATGGTGCGGCGGCGGCGTGACAACTTATGACCAGAACTCGAAACTCTAAAAGACTAGACTCTAAGACCAGCAACTAGACACGACGATGCAACCGCAAATTCAACAAAGCAAAACCCTAAAAAGATTATGCAAAGGCTCAGATTGGTTCGGATATGATGAACTAACCCTAATTTTTTTTGTGGCTTTTTCGTGGACTGTAGGTATGAAGAACAGACTCGATCTAAACTACGAAAAACTGTAAAATCTCACCGAGCAACCTGGAAATCTGATACCACTTGGTAGAGGCGAAGGTGTCCCGTCTTTCGATGAGATGGTGGATTTCGCTTTGGTGGAAGTCGACTTTGACGATCCGACTACGAACGTGCGTGGATGTCGCGCCTTAGCAATCGCTAAACCAACTCCGAGAGGTTATTGACCACGCCGGAGCACGATCAACCTGACCACGAGGGTCTGTTTCCTGCGAGCAAACGAAGAACAAGCAAGAAACTGAGATTGCAATCTGGATATTGCGAATATAAGATGAAAGCTTTATTGATCAAGGTGGGGTTCTGTGACGCCTTTGTCTGGTCGTTGAACACAAACGAAGTACGCGAAGTTGCAGCTATGGCGAACTTTTAATCTAAACAAAACCCAAAGTCTAAACGATGCCCTAAGGGCTGTATATATGGAGGAAGAGGGGGGAATTTCGTGGCCCTTGGTGGAGGGGTCCGAAATCAACCCTATCTCTGGTTTCCCCACACATACGGACTCTAAAAATAGCCTATACTTATGTATTTCGAAATTACATGGGCCTGGCCCAATAATAAGGTGACGCAGCACCTAAAATAGCCTCGGGACGAAATTTATGAAGTGGCATCTTGTATATTTCGTCCAAGGCTTCATGCACCCATTATGGTGGCTTCAAAGTCCTGAAATCATCACTTGTAACTCCGTTCTTGTTCCACTTGCGCATGCCATCATCTCCATGCTTGTTCTTGCTCCAATGTTCATCCTTCTCCAAGCTAGGCCCTTCATTTGTAAGCAAAACAAATGTATCCAATTTAGGCAGCATCATATTCTCATGAACATTAGAATCATTACCAAGAAACGAAAGTACCTGGTAATTTAGTTGGCGTGCACGAGCTCTAGTAATTGGTCCAGTATGTATAGCAGCAGGGGCTGTGGGTGTAACAATTGTATTGATGTCCTCATCATGATGTAACACCTTTGGACTTGTAGTTTGACTCGGATTCTGCTGCAGCATCAGATTGTTTCGTCCACAACTCAACGCTCCGGACGAATTTGAAGGTGATTCCAATTGGGTTGGAAAGTGCACGAAATCTAGTTTCCAACAAAAAAAGAATCACCCAATTCGGAGTCCGTATGAAAAACTTGTGTGCGTTTTGAGTCAGGTATGTCTGTGCAGTCCGAATCTGAATCCAGAACGTGAGAGACTTGGACTCTATCTTCTCTTGGGCCAAAAGTGACGTGAGAGAACTTTTTGGACAGCAAACAAACATCTCTTTCTTCCTTATCTTCATATGTGGATTGTACAAATGTCCCATACACCTGCAATTAGATAAAACACAAAAGTGTGTGAAGTATTTTTGTTCTGGATAACATAAATAGATTATTGAATAGTTTGCACTAGAAATCACCTGACAAATATGCATATATGCAATATTTTTGGTCATATCCAAGGTAGTCATGTCCTCATCAGAGATGGTGGAGAAGCTTTCTCTCACCACAAGACCACATCCACATCCTTACTACATCCAATGGTTCAACAACAGCGGCAAGGTTAAGGTAACACGTACTGTTCGTGTGCATTTTAGTATCTCTACATATGCTGATTATGTTGATTGTGATGTGGTACCTATGCAAGCATGTTCCTTATTACTTGGTAGACCATGGCAATTTGATAAAAATTCTGTACACCATGGTAGAAACAATCACTATACTCTTGTTCATAAGGATAAAAATATTACTTTGCTTCCTATGACTCCTGATTCCATTTTGAAAGATGATATTAATAGAGCTAATAAAGCACAACAGGAGAAGAATAAGAGTGAAAATCAGATTGTGGCAAAAGAATTTGAGCAACAAATGAAGCCTAATAATAAACCATCTAGTGTTGCTTCTGAAATTAAATTGAAAAGTGCATGTTTATTTGCCACCAAATCTGATATTGATGAGCTAGATTTCAGCAAATCTGTTTGCTATGCTTTTGTGTGCATAGAGGCATTATTTTCATTCGAGGAGGTGCCTTCCTCTTTGCCTCCTGCTGTCACTAACATTTTGCAGGAGTTCGCTGACGTTTTTCCACAAGACGTGCCACCGGGATTACCGCCTATTCGAGGGATTGAGCATCAGATTGACTTAATTCCCGGTGCTTCACTGCCAAACCGTGCACCATACCGTACCAATCCAGAGGAGACGAAGGAGATTATGCGTCAAGTACAAGAGCTTCTCGACAAAGGTTATATACGCGAATCCCTTAGTCCTTGTGCTGTTCCTATTATTCTAGTGCCGAAAAAGGATGGTACATCACGTATGTGTGTTGATTGTAGAGGCATTAATAATATTACTATTCGTTATCGTCATCCTATTCCTAGGCTAGATGATATGCTTGATGAATTGAGTGGCTCTACAATATTCTCCAAAGTTGATTTGCGTAGTGGCTAGCATCAAATTCGTATGAAATTGGGAGATGAATGGAAAACAGCATTTAAAACTAAGTTTGGATTATATGAGTGGTTAGTCATGCCTTTTGGGTTAACTAATGCACCTAGTACTTTCATGAGATTAATGAACGAAGTTTTACGTGCTTTCATTGGATGATTTGTGGTACTTTACTTTGATGACATATTGATTTATAGCAGATCTGATAGAGGCAAAGGTGTCCCGTCTTTCGATGAGATGATGGATTTCGCTTTGGTGGAAGTCGACTTTGACGATCCGGCTACGAACGTGCGAGGACGTCGCGCCTTAGCAATCGCTAAACCAACTCCGAGAGGTTATTGACCACGCCGGAGCACGATCAAGCTGACCACGAGGGTCTGTTTCGTGCGAGCAAACGAAGAACAAGCAAGAAACTGAGATTGCAATCTGGATATTGCGAATATAAGATGAAAGCTTTATTGATCAAGGTGGGGTTCTGTGACGCCTTTGTCTGGTCGTTGAACACAAATGAAGTATGCGAAGTTGCAGCTATGGCGAACTTTTAATCTAAACAAAACCCAAAGTCTAAACGATGCCCTAAGGGCTGTATATATGGAGGAAGAGGGGGGGAATTTCGTGGCCCTTGGTGGAGGGGTCCGAAATCAACCCTATCTCTTGTTTCCCCACACATACGGACTCTAAAAATAGCCTATACTTATGTATTTCGAAATTACATGGGCCTGGCCCAATAATAAGGTGACGCAGCACCTAAAATAGCCTCGGGACGAAATTTATGAAGTGGCATCTTGTATATTTCGTCCAAGGCTTCATGCACCCATTATGGTGGCTTCAAAGTCCTGAAATCATCACTTGTAACTCCGTTCTTGTTTCCCTTGCGCATGCCATCATCTCCATGCTTGTTCTTGCTCCAATGTTCATCCTTCTCCAAGCTAGGTCCTTCATTTGTAAGCAAAACAAATGTGTCCAATTTAGGCAGCATCATATTCTCATGAACATTAGAATCATTACCAAGAAACGAAAGTACCTGGTAATTTAGTTGGCGTGCACGAGCTCTAGTAATTGGTCCAGTATGTATAGCAGCAGGGGCTGTGGGTGTAACAATTGTATTGATGTCCTCATCATTTAGTGCTACGGGGGCAAGCACAGGCGCGAAGTACTGAGACATCAAGCAAAGGTTTCCATATTGGTGCAACGAGACCAAGACTAGAAGGACGGCAAGACGGAGGTCACCATGGAGCCTAGGACGGCTTCACCACCAGAACCTTTGGCAGGCGAAGACCACCTTTTGTCAGGATAGCTTGTACTAGCTATCCCCTTTCAAATTGGTCGTTGTTGGCTCCCTTCTCGCTCAATATTTGGGGAGAGGACCAGGGCCTCTATAAATAGGACTAGCCACCACCATAGGCAGGGGGAATAGAAGATCATCCTCAGCCACACAAGTGCACCAAGCACAAGAACACCTCAACCTGAGGAGGTTGTTCTTCCCCTTGTACTGTTCATCCTCAGCCCAAGTTAGGATGCCACCTCCACACTGGAGTAGGGTATTTGATGTAGGGTAGAACCCTAATCGCCCGATCTTTCACAAAAGGAGCGGATCCTGGGAAGACCACGAGGAACACGAGGGGAAAACGAGGGAAATCAGGGGGAAACACGAGAGAAACACTCAAACCAACAAGAATGATCACACATGCGCTAGATCCATGAACACAAAGGGAGATACACGATCCACAATCAACTAGGGACGATACATAGGTAGCCGGTCTTCTCCGTGGGGAGGTCTTGAATCCATGGGGGGATCTTCCCTTAGAAAGGGGGCTTGAATCCAAAGGGATCTTCTCCGAAGAGGTCGCGGTCTCTCGCAAGGAGGAGATCCGATATGGATGAGCGTAGCTCTATCTCTCAAATGAGCTAAACCAATGCTAACCCTCAAATGGTGGAGGTGGAGGAGTATATATAGTCTAGGGCCACAAAGGGGTAAGTGAGGGCGAAGGGATACATGGGCTCGGCCGGCAACTGGACACAGCCAGGGGTCGGACGTCCAGAGACTCAAGGGCGACCGGACGTCCGGTAGACGTCGGACGTCCGCTCGATTTGGCTCAGACGCAGGAGTGCTAGATTTCCGGAGGGGGCCGGTCGTCCGGTCGTCGGTCGTCCGCTGGCGTCGGACGTCCACTCATTTGGCTCGGTTGCGGGATGGCCGGTCGTTCGGTCCGGGCCGGTCGTCCGGTGGTGCTTCAGGCGCTGGACGTCCGGACCCGACCGGTCGTCCGGTGGCTGGAGCTTCTTCGACATCTCTTCTTCTTGCATCTTCGTTTCCACGCTTCCCTCGCGGATGGTGTGGTTGTTCCTTGGCGCTTGCACTCCTCCTCATCGTCCGTAGTGTTCCGACAATACCTATGCATGCACACGAGTGGAGTGTCAAGTAGTATACCATCCTCGAAGGGGTCAAGTGAGCACGTGTAAAGGAGATGATTCACCTTTGTGTATATGAAGTAGAGGTCGCATGTGTCACTTGCCAAACGGACTCTTGACATGGTGATGTCCGTAGGATGCTCCGCATCATCTCCCCTCCCTTGGGAAAGATCCTACCTCGGATCGAAAACCAAATCACCATGGGAAAGAGATGGCTTCGCCGTGTAGGAGTGGACGTTCACCAAGTAGTCGTCATCTTCAAGCTTGAAGTGGGCACTCTCCAATGTCGCACCATCTTGGGATTCGTTCAAAATGAGCAAGGACAACAAACACTTGGAAAAATGAATGTGGTTAGCCTTAGTGCAAAACCAAGCATTCAAGAGGTTATTCACCAAACAAGTGTCGTCATCATGCAAAGCAATTGGTTTGACAATGGATTGTGACATGGCATGTACGCACATAAATTGAGCATAATCAAGGATATCATGGGGACAAGCATGTAAATGTGAGGTATTGATGCAAATATGTTGGACAAGTGAAAAAGCATCTACCTCAAGTTCATAGCAAGCATTCACAAATTGCTCAATGAAAGGTCTATGGTTGGCATAGGAATCATTCACAACACCAAATAAAATGAAGTGTCTAAACACATGTGTCAAGTGCAAGACAATCCAATCATAATGTGCATTGGGTGTAGTGAATATCGTGTGGAACTCAACACAATAGAAAGAGCAATTGTTCATCATGTGTGAGGCAATCAAGTCAAGCATAGTAATCAAGTCGTGCAAGCTAGTAGTGCGAAGACACGGCACAGGAATGACAAACATAACATAGCGATTGGGACCATAGTTCGATACACGCCCCTCCGGGGCCCATTCTGGTTTCTTTTTAATGCAGGAAGGAAAGGAAGAACAAAATAAGCGGCACCGACAGCGGTCCATGGGCGCAGGCCCCAGCGTCCGCCTGAGCTCAGCCGGACCCCTCCTCGCGCTTCACGGAGGCGCGACAACGAGACGACCTGCCATAGTCTTCGAAGCGGGCACGGCGGCGTGGCGGCTAGTCGTAGCCGCGCTGCTGGAGCTATTGTTGGGGGAAGAGTTGCCGTAGCTAGACAAGACGCGGTCGGCGCCAAGGGCGAGTTTGTCCCCATCCTCGTCGCGGTCGTGGCCAAGGCCGAGCACCTCCTCACCGTCGTTCACCTCAGGGCAGCACCCGATGCGGCGACCATCTTCCCCAAACACCCTCACATAGAGGGTCGCGTCGCCGTCATGCTTGAAGTGAAGGGTGCACCGCTTGCCCAGACCGCGCGCGCGGGGGCGAACGTCTGCCAACCGCGGGTCAGAGCTACATTGCCCACGATGGAGACCTCGATCGCAACCCAGGAAGCCCTGCTGCAACAATCGTCCGCCTGCAGCCAAAGCCCGCTAGGAGCTGAGGCTGGCAGCTCGTTAGCAAGAAAGCGCAGGAGCTGAAGCCAGTTGTCGGCCGGGTTCTCCGACCAGACGACGAACTCCAGTAGCATCTTCGCCGAGTGGAAGCGTGGCCGGGGAGGCCGCGCAACCACGGCGCGCCTCCCCTCATCGACGGGACCACCACAACCGGAGCAGCCCCTACCCCGCAAAGCGGTAGCACCGCGGCCGCATGGAGCCGCGGCGGGGGTTGCGGTGTGCTTGTGGGGACGGCCGCGTCCATGCTTGGGCATCGGAGAGCCGGGCCCCTCGCGAGGGGCCTGCCCCTTCTCCGCGGCGGTGAACCTCCTTGCTGGCGCCATTGGTGGCAGGAGAGGAGCTAGGAAGAAGAAGAGGTAGGAGAGGCAGAGGAAAGATGGGCGACGGGGGCTCCGCCCTCCTCCCATTTATACCAGGAGGAGGCCAACCAGAACCCCCATGATCACAGGTAATGATGGTTTTCCTTGCATGTTGCAGGGACTTGTCACATTGGGCAGTTGCCGAGGCAGCATGGGGAAGTGGAGACGCCCACGTCCAATCAACCGCCATGCGTCGACCGGGGCCGCATGCTATTGGGGCCTGCGGCGCTCCGGACTTGACCCTTGGTTTCACCTTGAAGCCAAGCCCGAGTGCGCCTTGGGCCCGGGGGCTACTCTTGGCGTTCTGGGAACTAGGGTACCCAGACTTGCCTACCTGCGGCCCAGGGCGTGGCTCCACCAGCGGCCTGGTGCGACCCATCTTCATCAACAAATACTCAAGACCCTCGCGACGGGCCAAGCCTCGCGAGGCGGATGACACAAGACCTCCTCAGGAGCAGCCTCATCAGGCCAGCTCGTGAGGGGCGAAGAGTTCAAGGTTTGGCAAACCTCGTGAGGTTTCCGTGACGTAAGCCATGATCATCAAGACCAGGCGGGCGCCAGCGCGCACAACGTCCTTGTTTCCTCTTTAGTGCTATGGGGGCAAGCGCAGGAGCGAAGTACCGAGGCATCAAGCAAATGTTTCCATATTGGTGCAATGAGACCAAGACCAGAAGGACGGCAAGACTGAAAGGACCAAGAAGAGGTGTCTAGAGGGGGGGATTAGACACTAAGTACCAAAAGTTATAGTTTTTAAATTCTTTAGGTTGAAGTGGATTTTAGGCACAAGTTTAACAAACACAATACATATCAAGCAAGCATGCAACAAGTAAATGAGCAGCGGAAAGTCAATCATGCAACTTGCAAGAATGTAAAGGGAAGGGTTTGGAAGATTCAAACGCAATTGGAGACACGAATGTTTTTGTCGTGGTTCTGATAGGTGGTGCTATCATACATCCATGTTGATGGAGACTTCAACCCACGAAGGGTAACGGTTGAGTGAGTCCACGGAGGGCTCCACCCACAAAGGGTCCACGAAGAAGCAACCTTGTCTATTCCACCATGGCCATCGCCCACGATGGACTTGCCTCCCTAGCGGTAGATCTTCATGAAGTAGGCCATCTCATTGCCCTTACAAACTCCTTGGTTCAACTCCACAATCTTGTCGGAGGCTCCCAAGTGATACCTAGCCAATCTAGGAGACACCACTCTCCAAGAAGTAACAAATGGTGTGTTAATGATGAACTCCTTGCTCTTGTGCTTCAAATGATAGTCTCCCCAAAACTCAACTCTCTCTCACAGGATTTGGATTTGGTGGAAAGAAGATTTGAGTGGAAAGAAACTTGGGGAATGCTAGAGATCAAGATTCATATGGTAGGAATTGGATATCTTGGTCTCAACACATGTGTAGGTGGTTCTCTCTCACAAAATGTAAGTTGGATGTGTAGTTTCGTTCTGATGGCTCTCTCCACTAATGAAGAGGAGGTGGAGGGGTATTTATAGCCTCCACACAAAATCTAACCGTTACACACAACTTGCCAATCTCGGTGGGACCGAATAGTTAAACTCGGTCGGACCGATTCTGCAAAGCTAGTGACCGTTAGTGTTATCGGTGGGACCGACATGCAACCCGGTAGGACTGATATGGTTAGGGTTAGGGAATAACGTAATCTCGGTGAGACCGATTACACAAACTCGGTGGGACCGATTTTGGTAATAAGCTAACCAGAGAGTTGGTCAGGTAAACTCGGTGGGACCGATTCGCTCATTTCGGTGAGACCGAAATGTTACAAAACGGAAACAGAGAGTTTACATTACAATCTCGGTGGGACCGATCACAAGTTTCGGTGAGGCCGAAAGTATTGCAATAGGCAATAGAGAGTTTGCAATCCCATCTCGGTGAGACCGAGATCCCTATCGGTGAGACCGATTTTCCTGGGGTTTGTGGCAGTGGCTATGACATCTGAACTCGGTGGCGCCGAATAGAAAGAATCGATGGGGCCGAGTTTGACTTTTGGTTTAGGTCATATGTATATGTGAGAAAGTAGTTGAGGGCTTTGGAGCATACCACTAAGCATTTGAGCAAGAGCCTCATTAAGCAACACCTCATCCCTCCTTGATAGTATTGGCTTTTCCTATAGACTCAATGTGATCTTGGATCACTAAAATAGAAAATATGGAGTCTTGAGATTTGAGCTTGAGCCAATCCTTTGTCCTTAGCATCTTGAAGGCATTTCACATCCTCTAGTCCATGCCACTTCACTGTTGAACTTATCTGAAACATACTAGATAAAAATGTTAGTCCAACAAGAGATAGGTTGACATTAATTACCAAAACCACCTAGGGAGCACTTGTGCTTTCAATCTCCCCCTTTTTGGCAATTGATGACAACATACATCAAAGCTTTAGATCAAGATATTGAGAGTAGTAAGTAAAGCTTTGGAAAGACATGTAACTTGCATAGGCTCCCCCTACATGTATGCAATCATGTGAATATGGAATATAGGAGCATGTGAATGCATATACATGACAGAGTAAGCAATGTGTTACATGTATCTTGGCTATATGCATCAGAGCAAATGATGAAAATATGAGAGATGTACCTTCATGCTCATGAGTCCTTCTTGCAAACAGTATGTACATCAACAAGAAATTCTCATTCACATGACCGTGATGCATATACTTACTTTGTGGTCTTGAGTTGGCTTAGGATGGGATGACCTGCGTAAACAAGGTTAGATAACACAGATACACCTACGTGCCAGAGCAAACAAGAGAAACCACAAGAGTACCATGACTGGGATGACATGTAGAGTGGGTACTAAGTACCACATTGGATAAAGACATGTCCCCAAAGGTAAAGATATGCAATCAATTCAAGGATTTCCTTCCCTTAGATGTCTTGCTCCCCCTGAATCTAACATGGGTTATTGGGAGAAGATAGGGGACAAAAAATCAGAGCAAAATTAGAGCTCAAAGGAAATAAACAGAGCTAATGCAATCGAGCAAAAATGAACATCTCTTTCCCCTCTTGAAGACATGTGACTTCTCTCCTCTTGAACACCAAGCATCTGGGGTCTCTTTCTTCCCTTCAGTATTCTCTCCCCCTATAGATATGATTAAGCTTTGATGTGAAGATCTCTCTCTCCCCCTTTGACATCAATTTTCAAGAAGGGTTCTTCTGGAATTCTTTTGTCATGATGGGTTTGGTCCTTGAGTCACAGAACAAAGCAGCAATTTGAGTAGGATGCTGGTCAAGGACATGATTCATTGAGTGAAGCTGGATTAAAAAGAATTCAGAAACAAGTGGTAAGATGTTTTTCCTGCAGTGAAATCGGTAGCACCAAATTTGGTGCTTCGGTGGCACCGAAAGGGTTAGGTTGGACCGAAGTAAACAGCCCGGTGTGACCGAGTTCATCACAGAGAAAACACTTGTCACCTCAGCTCACTAGACAAGTAAGATCTCACAAGGATTTGCAAGGAGTTTAATGCAGAAAATGCAGAACAAAAAATAAAAGAGAAGAAACTAAAAATAATCTAAATGAAGAGGGAAACAAATATGCATGAGACAAATACAAGAGCACAGAAAAGAACACAAGAGAACTTCATCTAGAATTGGGTGGTGATAAAGTCACCTATGTTAGAGTATATTGACTTAGGAGTCAAGTGAGTTCACTTGATCTTTGGTCATACTCATCGTTTAAGCTCAAAATAGGGTTACCATTTTTCGTTAGAGCATCTTGATGTATTCACATCTTGTTGAGTTGTTTTATCCCATGACTTGGAGTAAAGCTTCTCTAAGATGGAATAACATACCTTGGGTGGTGGTGTTGATCATGATCATGTAGTTGAACTTGTGTGGGTTGCTCAAGGTTGATGTAGCTCATCAAGAGTTGGGAGCGTCACTTGAAGTTTGAGTTCATCCACCTACATGGGTTAGTTTTTGCAAGGAAGAGCACTTGTTTATCCAAAATGACAATCATGATAGAATTTGTCAAAGGATATGTTTGAATGGTCGCGTGCTTCCTTGTCTTCATCCACCATTGTGTAGCGACTTGGTGATATAGAAATTGCTCAAGATGTGAGTGAGTTGCAATCCCATAGATTTCGATTCATCCAAGTACCTACACGGGTTAGACAGCATGCAAGGTGCAAATATATCCAAGACATAAGATAGTCAACATAAGAGAAATATCAAGGATTAGTCATAGGCTCATGCCTTGCATGTATTAAATGGAGTTCCTACTCCAAGTTTGAAGCATCAATGATGTTCAATTCACCTCTTAATGTGCAAAACACTTTCTCATCAACTGGTTCGGTAAATATATCTGCTAATTGCTTATCGATGAGAACATGCTTTAGATTAATGTCCCCTTTGGCAACATGATCTCGAATGAAATGATGACGAACTTCAATATGCTTAGTTCGGAAATGTTCCACGGGATTGTGAGCAAATTTAATAGCACTTTCATTGTCACATATCAATGGAACATGTTTCACATATATTCCATAATCTTTAAGAGTTTGGGTCATCCAAAGTAATTGAGCACAACATGATCCAGTGGCAATGTATTCCGCTTCGGCGGTGGATAAGGATACCGAGTTTTGTTTCTTGGAGGACCAACATCCAAGAGATCTACCAAGAAATTGACAAGTACCCGAAGTGGACTTTCTATCAACCTTGTCACCAGCATATTCCGAATCGGAGTAGCCAACAAGATCAAAGGAAGCCCTCTTTGGATACCAAATGCCGAAATTTGGTGTATGGATTAAGTATCTCACTATCCTTTTCACGTCTTTAAGATGACATTCTTTAGGAGAGGCTTGATATCGTGCACATATGCACACACTTAGCATAATATCAAGACGTGAAGCACATAGATATAACAATGAACCAATCATAGAGCAATAAACCTTTTGATCAACCGGTTCACCGTCTTTGATTAAATCAAGATGTCCACTAGTAGGCATGGGTGTAGTCATACCTTTGCATTCTTGCATATTGAACTTCTTGAATAAGTCATTGGTGTACTTCGTTTGAGATACAAAGGTGCCTTCCTTAGTTTTCTTGATTTGCAAACCGAGAAATAAATTGAGTTCACTCATCATCGACATCTCAAACTTCTCCCACATTAGCTTTCCAAACTTTTCACTAAAATGAGGATTAGTTGATCCAAATATAATATCATCGACATAAATTTGGCATACAAATAGTTCTCCATTAACCCTTTTAGTAAAAAGAGTAGAATCTATTTTTCCAATTTCAAATCCTTTTTCAATAAGGAACTTGGTCAAGCATTTATACCATGCTCTACGAGCTTGTTTAAGACCATAAAGAGCTTTGTGAAGTTTGTAAACATGATTAGGTTTCTTAGGATTGAAAATCCGGGAGGTTGCTTAACATAAACTTCCTCCTCAATTTCACCATTTAGAAAAGCACTTTTAATGTCCATTTGGTACAAGGTGATATCATGATGATTAGCATAGGCAAGTAAGATGCGAATGGACTCAAGTCCAGCAACGGGGGCATATGTCTCACCATAGTCCATACCTTCGACTTGAGTTTAGCCTTGGGCGACTAGGCGTGCTTTGTTGCGGACGACTTGACCATCTTCATCTTGCTTGTTGCGAAACACCCTTTGATACCAATCATGTTGTGGTCGTTGTCGGGCTTTTCAACCAATGTCCACACTTGATTTCTCTCAAAGTTGTGTAGCTCTTCATGCATGGCATTTATCCAATCCAGATTTTCCAAAGCTTCTTCAACCTTCATAGGTTCAATGCGAGAGATGAATGAATAGTGTTCACAAAAGTTAGCTAGACGAGTTTTTGAGCGAGTGATTCTCCCGGTTTGGATATCATTGTAGATTTGCTTGACGGGATGATCTTTAGCAATTCTTTCTCGAACTCATGAAAGATTTTTCTTGGATCTTGGTTGAACATCTTCTTCATCTTGTTCTTCTTCTTGGCCATCTTCATTGTTGACGTTGTCGTTCTCTTGTCGTGGTGGAGAAGGAGGTTGTTGGCGTTCATCTTGATGCACTTCCTCATTTTCTTCATCTTGATGTGTCCCACTTGTGGATGCTTCCGTATCAACTCTTGGTTCACCTTGTCGTGAGGTAGAAGCTTCCACTTGAATGGATGAGGTACTCTCCTTCACCTCCGTTGGACGAATCTTGCCAATAGGCAAGTCTTGGATTGCTTCCAAAGGGTCTTTGTCTCCTACATCAATTGGCAATTGCTCTACTTGCGAGTTGTTAGATTCATCAAACTTCACATCCACCGTCTATTCAACCTTTTGGGTGAAATTATTGTAGACACGGTATGTGTGAGAGTTTGAGCCATAACCAAGTAGAAAACCTTCATGAGACTTAGGAGAAAATTTAGAGCGACGATGATTATCAAGAATGTAGCACTTTGAGCCGAATACTCGAAAGTATTCAACTTGGGGTTTGTTACCGGTGAGGAGCTCGTATGCCGTCTTGCCGAGTAGCTCATGAAGACACAAGCGATTTGTAGCATGACAAGCTGTCTCAACCGCTTCTGCCCAAAAGTGTTTTAGCGTCTTGTACTCATCAAGCATCGTTCTTGCCATCTCAACAACGACTCCATTTTGTTGATGTGTGTACATAGCTGAGAACTCATGTGAAATCCCTTCTTCGTCAAGAAAGGTATCCACATTTGCGTTCTTGAACTCCGTTCCGTTGTCGCTCCGAACCTTCTTGATCTTCAAGTCAAATTGATTTTGGGCCTTCCTAGCGAAGTTTTTGAAGATCTTTTGGACCTGCGATTTGTCATCAAGAAAGAACACCCACGTAAATCTTGAAAAATCATCAACTATGACTAGTCCAAATGAGTTATCACCGAGACTCTTGAAGGCATTTGGACCAAAGAGATCCATGTGAAGTAGCTCGAGTGGTCTTCTCGTGGTCATGATGTTCTTCGTGCGATGACTTCCTCCAACTTGTTTCCCTGCCTGACAAGCACTACAAAGTCTATCCTTTTCAAATATAACATCTTTTACTCCAAGGATATGATCACCTTTAATAAGCTTGTCAAGATTTCACATACCACCATGACCTAATCATCTATGCCATAACCAACCTTTAGAGGATTTAGCAATTAAGCAAGTTCTAGGTTGAGCCTTTTTAGTGAAATCAACAATGTAAAGATTACCTCTATGTATTCCGGTAAAGACCATTTTACGATTGTCTCTACGAAACACTTGGCAATCTACCTCACTAAATAGGACATTGAAACTGAAATCAGCAAGCCTAGATACTGAAAGTAAGTTGTACCCAAGAGATTCAACGAGCATGACATTTTGTATGGAGCTATCATGTGAGATGGACACCTTACCGAGGCCAACCACCTTACCCTTTGAGTTATCACCAAAGGTGACATATTTTCGAGGGCCGTCATTTTTAGCAAGCTCACGGAACATATCTTTATCTCCGGTCATATGATCAATACATCCACTATCAAGAACCCATTCCTTTCCTCCAGCCATGTAGCCGCGAAGATTTGCCATAAGACCAAAGTGTCTCATTACATCAGTAAGATCATAGTCGCTGTCATCCTCATCCTCATGAGAGTATCCATGTTCAACATCATCTTATGATTGATCAATTCCTAGAGAGGGTAATTCATTAGATAAATGATCATTTCTATAGTTATCTTTATGAATTCTAATAGCTCTGGAAATGATATTGCTAATGATTCCAACATCTCCTTTGGCAGTCGTAAGATTAGTAAGCTCAAATAAGCAGTCACCAAAATTGGGATTATTGGAACTCATCTTAATCAAGGCAATAGACTTATGGAGGATTTCATCTAGATCTTTCAAGGAATAATTTGGAAAGCATTCCTCAAGAAATCTCCATATAGTGTAGGCACAATCAAGAGTAGGCAAACATTCAATCAAGTTTATAGGCAAGCCTTTAGTGATAAGATTAACAGTTCTAAGGTTGTGGATCATGTCAATAGACTCATCAAGGGTAGGATGCAAAGGATCAACATGAGGTGCACAAGGGCTAGTAATGTACTTGTTCAAATGATATTCATTAAAAATCTCAAGCATTTCATTTTTCCACTCATGAAAATATTCTCCATCAAGAATAGGCACTCTGCGTCTAAGACTCCACAAAGTAGACTCATCCATCTTCCTCCAATGGTGTTTAAACCAAAGCAATGGAGACCAAAGCTCTGATACCAATTGAAAGGCCGAGAAGAGGTGTCTAGAGGGGGGGATTAGACACTAAGTACCAAAAGTTGCAGTTCTGAAATTCTTTAGGTTGAAGTGGATTTTAGGCACAAGTTTAACAAACACAATACATATCAAGCAAGCATGCAACAAGTAAATGAGCAGCGGAAAGTAAAGCATGAAACTTGCAAGAATGTAAAGGGAAGGGTTTGGAAGATTCAAACGCAATTGGGGACATGGATGTTTTTGTCGTGGTTCCGATAGGTGGTGCTATCGTACATCCACGTTGATGGAGACTTCAACCCACGAAGGGTAACGGTTGCGTGAGTCCACGGAGGGCTCCACCCACGAAAGGTCCACGAAGAAGCAACCTTGTCTATTCCACCATGGCCATCGGCCACGAAGGACTTTCCTCACTAGCGGTAGATCTTCACGAAGTAGGCGATGTCCTTGACCTTACAAACTCCTTGGTTCAACTCCACAATCTTGTCGGAGGCTCCCAAGTGACACCTAGCCAATCTAGGAGACACCACACTCCAAGAAGTAACAAATGGTGTGTTGATGATGAACTCCTTGCTCTTGTGCCTCAAATGATAGTCTACCCAACACTCAACTCTCTCTCACAGGATTTGGATTTGGTGGAAAGAAGATTTGAGTGGAAAGCAACTTGGGGAAGACTGGAGATCAAGATTCATATGGTAGGAATGGGATATCTTGGTCTCAACACAAGTGTAGGTGGTTCTCACTCAGAAAATGTAGGTTGGAAGTGTAGTTTTGTTCTGATGGCTCTCTCCACTAATGAAGAGGAGGTGGAGGGGTATTTATAGCCTCCACACAAAATCTAACCTTCACACACAACTTGCCAATCTCGGTGGGACCGAATAGTTAAACTCAGTCCGACCGATTCAGCAAAGCTAGTGACCGTTAGTGTTTTCAGTGGGACCGGCATGCAACTCGGTAGGACCCATATGGTTAGGGTTAGGGCATAACGTAATCTCGGTGAGACCGATTACACAAACTCGGTGGGATCGATTTTGGTAACAAGCTAACCAGAGAGTTGGTCAGGTAAACTCAGTGGGACCGATTCGCTCATTTCGGTGAGACCGAAATGTTACAAAAGGGAAACAAAGAGTTTACATTGCAATCTCGGTGGGACCGATCACAAGTTTCGGTGAGGCCGAAAGTATTGCAATAGGCAACAGAGAGTTTGCATTCCCATCTCGGTGAGACCGAGATCCCTATCGGTGAGACCGATTTTCCTAGGGTTTGTGGCGGTGGCTATGACATCTGAACTCGGTGGCGCCGGATAGAAAGAATCGGTGCATCCGAGTTTGACTTTTGGTTTAGGTCATATGTGGATGTGAGAAAGTAGTTGAGGGCTTTGGAGCATATCACTAAGCATTTGAGCAAGAGCCTCATTAAGCAACACCTCATCCCTCCTTGATAGTATTGGCTTTTCTTATTGACTCAATGTGATCTTGGATTACTAAAATAGAAAATGTAGAGTCTTGAGCTTTGAGCTTGAGCCATGTCCTTAGCATCTTGAAGGGGTTTCACATCCTCTAGTCCATGCCACTTCATTGTTGAACTTATCTGAAACATACTAGATAAAAATGTTAGTCCAACAAGAGATATGTTGACATTAATTACCAAAACCACCTAGGGAGCACTTGTGCTTTCAAATACGGATGTCACCATGAAGCCCAGGACGGCGTTACCACCAGAACCTTTGGCAGGCGAAGACCACCTTTTTTCAGGATAGCTTGTACTAGCTGTCCCCTTTCAAATTGGACGTTGTTGCCTCCCTTCCCACTCAATATTTGGGGAGAGGACCAGGGCCTCTATAAATAGGACTAGCCACCACCATAGGCAGGGGGAATAGAAGATCATCCTCAGCCACACAAGTGCACCAAGCATAAGAACACCTCAACCTGAGGAGGTTGTTCTTCCCCTTGTACTGTTCATCCTCATCCCAAGAGGCAATCCACCACCACCACACTGGAGTAGGGTATTACACCACAACGGTGGCCCGAACCAGTATAAATCTTGTGTCCTTTGTGTTGCGAGTTCGTCGAGTTAGTTCGCGAGATGTAGGCTAAGTTAGGACGCGGATCGATAGGGGGGAGGTCTTCGCGCGCACCCCAAAGTTCAAACCTTAAGGGTTTTGCCGGAACCCGTGATTCGACACGGACGATCAGGCCCCACAAGATGGCGTTTCTAGGCCTATGGAGGCCATGATGGGTGACCAAGCTCCTGAGATCCCCCCACCTCGGGAGGCGCCACGACCTCCAGAGGCCACAGGCTCCACCAACGGTCCCGCCCTCGTAGAGCACCCGGTATACTTCGTCAGCACGGTGTTACGGGATGCAAGAGCACGATACCCCATGCCACAGAAGCTCTTGATCGCGCTCCTGGTGGCCTCGCGCAAGCTATGCCATTACTTCCAAGGCCACCCAATCAAGGTCGTCTCGGCCTACCCACTAGAGAGGGTGCTCTGGAGCCCCAACGCTATAGGAAGAGTCGCTGAGTGGAACATCGAGCTGCAAGCATTTCAGCTGGAGTTCAGCACAACCATGGTCATCAAGGGAGCCGCCCTTGCCGACTTCGTGGCAGAATGGACCGACACTCCGGAGCCCGAAGCAGGCGAGGGCCAATCTCTCTTGCCAGGAAATGAAGCGACAGATGGTCGGGTCATGTACTTTGACGACGCCTTTGCACGCCAAGGCGCGAGGGCCGGGGCCGTGCTCATCTCGCCCACCCAAGACAAGCTCTACTATGTCGTGCAACTCTGCTTCTAGCAGGGCAAGAAGGTCTCCAACAATATTGCGGAATACGAGGGGTTGATCGCTGGCCTCAAGGCTGCGGCGGCCTTGGGAGTGAAGCTCCTCACCATCAAGGGCGACTCTCAGCTCCTCGTCAACTCCTCCAACAAGGTGTATGAGCCAAAGGACGAGCACATGGAGGCATACCTCGCAGAGGTACGCAAAATGGAGAAGCAATTCTTGGGCCTAGAACTGCAGCATGTGCCCCGCGGCACACGAACAAGGAAGCTGATGATATCACCAAGAGGGCATCAAGGCGTCAGCCTCAGGAGCCTGGCGTCTTCGAGGAGCGGCTCTATAAGCGTTCAGCGGCCCCTCCGGCTGCGAAACCTACGCCACCTTAGGAGGAGCTTCCCTCGCACCAACCTCAGGAGCTCCCGCCTGCGGCCCAACCTCACGAACATGCCTGCTCCTTGCACTTGAAACTTAGGAGGGGTGTTGGACTGAAAAATTCAGGGCGTACCTAGGGCAGGGAACACTTCTGGAGAAGGAGGACGACGCGAACCGCATGGCCCTGCAGGCTACAGCATACTGCATCCAGGATGGTGAGCTATATAGAAAACAACCAAACGACGTTTCCTTGCGATGCATTTCCAGGAAGTAGGGGTGCGAGCTGCTGGCCGACATACATAGCGGAGATTGCGGGCATCACTCATCATCACGCACCCTAGTGGGCAAGGCGTTCCGCAGCGGGTTCTACTGGCCCATGGCACTTAGTGACGCAACTGAGCTGGTGAGATCCTGCGAGGCCTACCAGTTCCATGCCAAGCAAGTCCACCAGCTAGCTCAAGGCCTCTAGACTATCCCACCATCCTAGCCATTCGTGGTTTGGGGGCTGGATATCCTAGGTCCATTCCCTCGAGCGCCCGAGGGCTACCGCTACCTCTACGTCGCCATCACAAGTTTACCAAATGGGCGGAGGTGGAAGCCGTTCGCACCATCCTAGCCGGGTCCACGGTCAAGTTCATCAAGGGCCTCATGAGCTGGTTTGGGGTCCCTAACCGCATCATCACTGACAATGGCTCGCAGTTCACTAGCAATCTCGTCAAGACATATTGTTCTAACTTTGGAACACAGATTTGCTACACTTCGGTGGCACACCCCAGGAGCAATGGCCAAGCCGAGCATGCCAACGCGGAGGTCTTGAGAGGCCTCAAGACCAGGACCTTCAAGAAGAAGCTC
The DNA here is from genome assembly GCF_002162155.2 of Triticum dicoccoides. Taxonomy (NCBI): domain Eukaryota; kingdom Viridiplantae; phylum Streptophyta; class Magnoliopsida; order Poales; family Poaceae; genus Triticum; species Triticum dicoccoides. The sequence continues at coordinate 299,963,541 of NC_041390.1, read as the reverse complement.
GAGGTCCGTGGCAGGGGCTGACACAACGAGCTCCAGTCCGTGTTGTGGTCGATCTGCACCACCGCCAGCAAGCCAACGGGCGAGACCCCATTCTTCCTCGTCTACAGAGCACAAGAGGTTCTCCCTCATGATGTCAGGCATCGCTCCACGCGTGTCCTGGTGTTTGACGAGACACATCAGGCTGCCATGCGAGGGATGGACCTTGTGCTGGGGGAGGAACGACACCGTCAAGCCTCGCTCCAAGCGGCAAGGTACCAGCAGGCGCTGCGACGGTATCACTGCCGCAGCTTCCGCTCCAGGATGCTCGAGGTGGGCGATCTCGTCCTGAGGTGGTTGCTCTCCAGGGAAGGGCTCCATAAGCTCTCGCCCATGTGGGAGGGCCCATTTAGGATTGCCCGCGTCTCTAGGCCTAGCGCCGCGCGCTTGGAGATGCAGGACGGGACCCCCATCCAGAATGCCTGGAACATCAAGCACCTCCGGAAGTTCTACCCATGAAGCAAGGCCCAGTGCCTGTGAAGGTCTCCGCTCGTGACACTCTCACATGATAATGAGTGGGGCTGTACATGCCCCGGAGTCTCCGGAGTGCTGCCCTCAGGCCTCGGGGTGATGAGGACATGACTACCTTGGATATGACCAAAAATATTGCATATATGCATATTTGTCAGGTGATTTCTAGTGCAAACTATTCAATAATCTATTTATGTTATCCAGAACAAAAATACTTCACACACTTTTGTGTTTTGTCTAATTGCAGGTGTATGGGACATTTGTACAATCCACATATGAAGATAAGGAAGAAAGAGATGTTTATTTGCTGTCCAAAAAGTTCTCTCACGTCACTTTTGGCCCAAGAGAAGATAGAGTCCAAGTCTCTCACGTTCTGGATTCAGATTCGGACTGCACAGACACACCTGACTCAAAACGCACACAAGTTTTTCATACGGACTCCGAATTGGATGATTCTTTTTTTGTTGGAAGCTAGATTTCGTGCACTTTCCAACCCAATTGGAATCACCTTCAAATTCGTCCGGAGCGTTGAGTTGTGGACGAAACAATCTGATGCTGCAGCAGAATCCGAGTCAAACTACAAGTCCAAAGGTGTTACATCACCTCCACTTGGGCCCATTGGCCTTGTACGACCTAGATTTAGTTTTAGGCTGCCTTGGGACGTCCTCCCACCTCCTTGGCCTCCACCCCTTGCTCCTATATAAGTAGATCCATCTAGTAGCTTTTCCTTGGGGATTTGTTTAGTTAAAAGTTAGCCATTGCAACTTCGTGTACTTCGTTTGTGTCCAACGACCAGACCAAGACCGCCTACGGATCCCCACCATTATCAATACTTCATATATATTTGCAATATTCAGATTGCTTTATCACATTCTTGCTCGTTCTTCGATTGCTTGCAGGAATAGACCTTCGTGGTCAGGTTGATCGTGCTCCAGCGTGGTCAATAACCTCTCGGAGTTGGTTTAGCGATTGCTAAGGCGCAATGTCGTGCACGTTTGTAGTCGGATCGTCAAAGTCGTCTCCACCAAATCGGTAGTTATCATCTCATCGAAAGATCGGGACACCCCGCCTCTATCAAGTGGTTTCAGTTTTCAGGTTGCTCGGTGAGAATTTCCAGTTTTCCTAGATTAGATTTATTTTCTTACCTATTGTCCAAGAAAAAGCCACACAAAAAAAGTTAGATCTGTTCATCTTTTATCCAAGCCAGTCTGAGCCTTTCCAATTTTCTATTCATTGCTTACATAGTTGAATTATCGGTTGCATCGTCGTGTAAGTTGCTGGTCTTAGCGTCTAGTTCGTTTAGAGTTTCGAGTTCTGTTCACATTAGTCACGCCGCCGCTGCATCATTATCCCTTCCGCTGTCCACCATCCCATCTATTAATTTCCACCACGTGCTACGCACTGTTCATTGTCATAATCATAGTTGAGGTCATTCACATCTTCGCCTGATCCAATCTGCATCTTATCTAGTTTGTCTTGAAAAAAAAAGATAGAGAAAAAAAAGAGAAAAAAGGAAAAAAAAAAGAAAAAGAGACAGAAGAAAAAGAAAAAAAGCGTGAGAAAAAAAAGAGAGAAGAAAAAAAATTGGATCTATCTAGAATCAATCTCGTACCTGAATTCGGATTGGAATCTGTTTTGCGCACTGTTCAGTAAAACAGGTGTATTTTCCTCATACGAAGTCCGTTTTGACTCCGTGAGTACTCAAATTGAAGCTAGCGACGAGCCGCATCTAAATAGTTGCAGAAGCTAATTCAATATTTGACACCTCAAAATCGGCTTCTAAATAGGTCTTTTTGCCCTCCGAAGTTCATGAACACAGCTTGTTCCAATTTTTTCCGGCCAGTTTTAGAATTCTTTGACTCCTCATATCAACTCGGAATTGAGTGATTCTTTTTGCATTGGAAAGCTTGAGTTAATAGAATTCTTTAAAAGAATTTATCAGAAAATTGTCTTAAACTTTTCAAGAGGAAAGTTGGAGAGAGAGTTGTTGTATATCCTGCTTGGCAGTTGTTTTTCATCATTATCTTCACTGCCGTTGTGATATTCACTTATATCTTGCTGTCAAGAGCTACTTAGTATCCTTCATTTATGCTAGTTGTGCTACGCCATGACCTCATTAGTGTTCTAGGCTCGCGTCTCTAGTACGGTCTAGCCTAGGACCAGCACAGTACCGTCGTTGAGCGTTTATTCAACATTGCATCTTTGAATTGATTATTGCTAATCTTTTGCTACCATATATAGCCAACCCAGCTCCACATATTTCTACACCGTGTATACGTACGCTCCCCTGGCAATCGCTTTACTCAATATTCGGAGTTACTTGACACCGCTGGTTGCCGATCACCGCCTGCTGCATGGTAAGAACTTGTAAGACATTGATATTTGCTTTACTGTGAGCGTTTGACCACCACATCCTAGTAGTTATAGGAACATTATTTTTGGGTTTTGTTTCTTGTTCTACTAATCATGACAGGATCCAGAGTCAATTCATGGGCTTTGTCGATCGCGGGAGACGTGCCACCACCTTTGCAAATACCACAACCGTCACGAGAGGTGCACAAACATCCAAATGCACATGATCAGGTTAATGTATCTATACCACCATTTAATGGCCGTTTTAAACCTGCTTTATATATTGAATGGGAGTTCGACATAAAAAATATATTTGCTTCCCATAATTTCAATGAACATAAAAAGGTTAAGGTTGCGGTTGGTTCTTTCACTGGTTATGCTTTGGTTTGGTGGAGTGAATATTGTCGGTTACACCCTGATTATATACCTACTACTTGGGATGATTTGAAACTTGTCATGCGACATACTTTCGTCCCTGCTTATTATACTCGTGACATAATTAAGAAGTTGCAACACTTAAAACAAGGTAGTGAAACTGTAACAAAATATTATGATGATTTACAAACTACCTTGTTGCATTCCTCTTTAGAAGAAAGTGAAGATGATTTTATGGATAGATTTTGGGGAGGATTAAACCGTGATATTCAAGAGATACTAATTCATGAAGAATGTTATCCTATGGACCATTTGTTTCATCTTGCTTGCAAAGCTGAACAGGAAATAAAACGACGTGTTGGCCACGAGGAGAACAAGCACACGGTGAACATTCCAAGAGTTGATATGATTGTTCCTTCAACTACTAAGCATACTATGACAACCACATCCGTTGTTGTCAGGACTACATCACCTCCACCATGTGACACATCGCCCCCGAGAGTGGCTACATCATCTGAGTTGATCATAAGAGGTAATGACAAAGGTACTGATCTTCCATCTCTACATGAGAATGATGAATGCCTTGTCAATTTGAATGCACCATCTGATGAGCTACCCACTACTTTGATCACACCACCTATTTTAGAGGACTACGTTGATAATTTGACTTTGCCATGTGATCAAACATCTGAAATACCAACAATTTTGAGTGCACCCATTGAATTAACTATTGATGCAAAAGAACCAATGTTTAATCATTTTGATATGACCTCTAATCTTGGTGATGATTCTGTCTTGAATGACTTATTGCATGTTTGCGTATTTAAGCATGTTGTAGCATGTAAATTTGATGCAAGTAAGGTTTATTCACCAATGTTGGGATGGTTTAATGATGAACATTGTCAATCTTTTGAAATGAATAAGAGTTTCACTTATATGTGCAAACTGAGTTGCAATATTTTCATGCCTTCTATTTCTTGTGCTAATTTTTTGGCTTTAGATTTTATGAACTATGCAAGTTACTCATCTATTCATGTGTCATATATGCAAAAATCAAGGGAAGTAAAAATGGATGACATATACATATACAACATGTACACCTTGTCTCTTTTGTTAGCCACATTTCAGATTAAGCAACGCCGAGGACGGCTTTATTTTCAAGAAGGGGAGGATGATGAGGACATGACTACCTTGGATATGACCAAAAATATTGCATATATGCATATTTGTCAGGTGATTTCTAGTGCAAACTATTCAATAATCTATTTATGTTATCCAGAACAAAAATACTTCACACACTTTTGTGTTTTGTCTAATTGCAGGTGTATGGGACATTTGTAAAATCCACATATGAAGATAAGGAAGAAAGAGATGTTTATTTGCTGTCCAAAAAGTTCTCTCACGTCACTTTTGGCCCAAAAGAAGATAGAGTCCAAGTCTCTCACGTTCTGGATTCAGATTCGGACTGCACAGACACACCTGACTCAAAACGCACACAAGTTTTTCATACGGACTCCGAATTGGGTGATTATTTTTTTGTTGGAAGCTAGATTTCGTGCACTTTCCAACCCAATTGGAATCACCTTCAAATTCGTCCGGAGCGTTGAGTTGTGGACGAAACAATCTGATGCTGCAGCAGAATCCGAGTCAAACTATAAGTCCAAAGGTGTTACATCACCTCCACTTGGGCCCATTGGCCTTGTACGACCTAGATTTAGTTTTAGGCTGCCTTTGGACGTCCTCCCACCTCCTTGGCCTCCACCCCTTGCTCCTATATAAGTAGATCCATCTAGTAGGTTTTCCTTGGGGATTTGTTTAGTTAAAAGTTAGCCATTGCAACTTCGTGTACTTCGTTTGTGTCCAACGACCAGACCAAGACCGCCTACGGATCCCCACCATTATCAATACTTCATATATATTTGCAATATTCAGATTGCTTTATCATATTCTTGCTCGTTCTTCGATTGCTTGCAGGAATAGACCTTCGTGGTCAGGTTGATCGTGCTCCAGCGTGGTCAATAACCTCTCGGAGTTGGTTTAGCGATTGCTAAGGCGCAACGTCGTGCACGTTTGTAGTCGGATCGTCAAAGTCGTCTCCACCAAATCGGTAGTTATCATCTCATCGAAAGATCGGGACACCCCGCCTCTATCACGGGGGCTCCCTCTGACGTCCTAGTGGCAGCACTTAGCTCCGCACTGTTGAGAAGACTAGAGTAGGTGCCGGACACGGCTGTTCATTTGCTTTTTCTAGTTGGTTTTCAACTTTTAAAATGAAATTTGAAGTTCTGGCATTTCTCGATTGCTCGGTTGAACCCTTTGTTTTCTCTAGTTCTTCCCTCGGTTCTTTGTTTCACGCCAGGGAGGGCGGCAGGTGTGTGTTTGCGCTGGGCTAACCTAAGCCACGAAGACGCCTCGCCAAAGCCCTGTCGCTCCAGAGCTTCGGCTTCCCTGATCTTCACGAGGCACCCTCGATTAAGCTCGCAGTTAGCGCACCCCTCTAAGTTCGTGCCCCACGGGTACCACGATGTCGTGCGCTAGGCCATGATCATGAGGCCTCGCACAAGGAAGGATAAGGCACCCGATGGACGTCCTAACAATTTATGCAGCTCTGTGGCGCCTCCCGAGGTTAACGGCTCCCGAGCCAGCAACAAGGAGGGCTCACCAGGTGCGAGAGGGCACGCCCTCGCCAGGCAGGAAACTACCCTGGGCGCATCCAGCTAAGTTATCCCTCTATGTCTACATGAAGCACGAACGCCATAACACAACACAGGAACAATAAACATAACACAAGTGGCATGAAAATTATGGTTCATTACATGCCCTTGGAGGGCCCCATATTTGTTTCTTGTAATGCAGAAGGAAAGGAAAGGACAGGCAAAAGCGGCTCCAACGGCGTGGATACTCTCGAGGATCGGCCCCCCGGGCTCAGCCGGAGCCCTCCTCGTGCTTCACTAGGGCATGGCGACGGGACGATCCGCCACCATCCTTAAAGTGAGCCCAACGACATGGCGGCTGGTTGTAGCCGCCACTGCTGGAAGTTTCGCCGGAAGAGGAGCTGCCGTTGCCGAGCGAGCAGCGGCCATCGCCGGGGGCGAGTCCACCCTCGTCCTCGTCACGGCCGTCGCCAAGGCCGAACACTTCATCACCCTCGCTGTCTTCAGGGAGGCACCCGGCGCGGCAACCATCTTCCCCGAACACTCTCACGAAGAGGGTCGCGGCACCATCGTACTTGAAGTGGAGGGTGCACCGCCATCTCAGACCACGCGCGCGGGCAAACGTCTGCTAGCCGTGGTGCAGGGCTATGTTGCCCGCGAGAGAGACCTCCACTGCGACCCACAAAGCCTTGCTCCAGCAGCCGTCGGCCTACAGCCAGAAGCCTCCAGGACCTGTGGCCGACATCTCACCGGAGAAGGAGCGCGGAAACTGCAGCCAGGTGCTGGCCGGGTTCTTCGACCACACGAAAAACTCCGGCAGTGCCTCCGTCGAATGGAAGCACGACCGGGGTGGCCAGGCGACCATGGCATGCCTCCCTTCGTGGGCGGGATTGTCGTGCCTTGAGTGGCTCCCACCGCGCGAGGAGACGCCGCCACAACCGCCAGGAATGGCGCCGGACCCTAAAGAAGTTCGCCAGGAACGGCAGGGGTCACGGCGTGATTGCGGGGGCGGCCACAACCCCTCTTGGGCGGTGGACAATCGGGCCCCTCCTAGCACGCCTTCCCCTTCTCCGTGGCGATGAATCTCTTCGTCTGCGCCATGGGTATCGCAGCAAGACGGTGGAGAAAAGAGGAAGATGCGGAAGCAAGCGGGATGGAGGAAGAGATGAGCAACGGGGGCTCTGCCCCTCTCCTCATTTATAGCCAGAGGGAGGCCAACCACCGGCCTCCAGGATCTAAGGTAATGATGGTTTTCATTTGCATGCAGCAGGGTCTCGTCAAGTTGGGCAGTTGCCGAGGCAGCATGGGGAAGCGGAGACGCCCACGACCTATCAATCGCCACATGTCAATCAGGACCACAGGTGGTTGGGGCCCATGGCGCTCCGCACTTGCCCTTTGGATTCGCCTCAAAGCCAAGTCCAAGCGCGCCTTGTGCCCGGGGGCTACTGTCTGCGTCCTGGAAACGGGGGTACCCTGACCTGCCTGCCTACGGGCCAGGGCGTGGCTCCACAAACGGCCTGGTACGACCCATCTTCATCAGCAACCACTCAAGACCCTCGCGACGGGCGAAGCCTTGCGAGGAGGATGACACCAAGAACACCCTAGGGGCGTCCGCGCCAGGCTGGCTCCTGAGGAGTGGAGATATCTATGCAAGGGGCACCTCGCGAGGTCCGCGTGATGTGAGCCATGACGACCAAGGCCAGGCGGGTGCTAGCGGGCATAGAGTGCCAGTTTCCTCTTTGGTGCTAAGGAAGCAGGCGCATGCGAGGAGTCCCAAGGCATTAGGCAAAGGTTTCCATATCGGTGCAACAAGACCAAGACCAGCAGGACGATAGAACGGAGGTCACCGTGGAGCCCATGACGGCGTCACCACCAGAGCCTTTGGCAGGCGAAGACCACCTTTTGTCAGGATAACTTGTACTAGTTGTCTCCCTTCAAAACTGGCCATTGTGGGATCCCTTCCCGCCTAACATTTGGGAAGAGGACCAGGGCCTCTATAAATAGGGCTAGCCACCACCATAGCAAGAGGGATCATTCGGACCATCCTCAAGCACACCAGCTCATCGAGCTCTAGAACACCTCTCCTCAGGAGGTTGTTCATCCACTGTACTAGTTCATCCTTAGCTCACAAGGCAATCCACAAGACCACACTGGAGTAGGGTATTACACCACAACGGTGGCCCAAACCAGTATAAACTCGCGTGTCTCTTGTTCCTTGGGTTCGGTGAGCTAGGCCTTGAGATCATTGCGAGAGCGAGCTAGGGAGAGATCTTCGTGCGCACCCCAGTGTTCGAACCTCAAGGGTTTTTTGGAATCCGTAATCCGACAGTGACAATGGGACCGAGTTCAAGAATACCGGACTTGATGACTATCTTGATGAACTTGGTATTACTCATGAGTTATCTGCCCCATACACTTAGCAAAATGGCGTCGTGAAGCACAAGAATAGGACTCTTGTTGAGATGGCTCGCACTATGCTTGATGAATACAAGACGCCTCGTCTCTTCTGGCCTGAGGCAATTGATACTACATGCCACATCATCAACAGGGTATACCTTCACAAATTCTTCAAGAAGACCTCATATGAACTCCTCACTAACAAGAAACCCAATGTAAGTTATTTCAAAGTCTTCCGTGCTAAATGTTGCATTAGAGATCCTCATCACAATTCTAAATTTGCACCGAAAGCACATGAGGGATTTATGCTTGGTTACAGAAAGGACTCGCACACCTACAACGTCTTTAACACCTATCACAACAAGGTTGTTGAAACTTTAGATGTTTGGTTTAATGAAACTAATGGCTCACAAAGAGTGTACCTACCTCCTGTGTTAGATGAAATGTCTCCTGAGGAATCCATCAAGTTCAAGGCTACTGAGGATGTAATACCTACTGAAGAATCTGGTGAAGAAGTTATTCCAGAACATGAAGAAAATCATGCTGGTGCATCTGAAGAAAATGTTGCTGAATAAAATGCTTAGCCCAATCAAAGTCGTCAACCTGCAAATCCTCGCGTTGCAAAAGAAGTGTAGATTTATAAAATAATCGATGACATCAATGCACCAGGCCCTCTCACATGCTCAAAAGCTTCACATTTATCTAACGTTTTTGGGCATTTTGCTTTTGTCTCTATCACAGAGCCCAACAAAGTTGATGAGGCATTTCTAGAGCTTCAGTGGATTCAAGCTATGCAAGAGGAAATGCATCAATTCGATCTCAACAATGTGTGGGAAATTGTCAAGCGACCAGATCCTCACAAGCACAATATCATCGGTACCAAATGGATCTACCGCAACAAGCAAGACGAAAATGGCCTAGTGGCGAGGAACAAGGCTCGTCTTGTTGCTCAAGGCTACATAGAGGTTGAAGGAATTGATTTCAATGAAACTTTTGCAGCCGTTGCTAGACTTGAGGCTATTCACATATTGCTTGCTTATGCTAACCATCATAATATCATCTTATATCAAATGGATGTGAAAAGTGCATTCCTTAATGGTAAGCTTGAAGAAGAAGTATATATTGCTCAACCCCCATGTTTTGAAGATCCTAAGCATCCTGACAAAGTCTTCAGACTCAACAAGGCTCTATATGGCCTCAAGCAGGCCCCTCGGGCGTGGTATGATACACTGAAGGAATTCCTCATAAAGAAAGGCCACAATCTTGGTTCACTTGACCCAACTCTTTTCACCAAAACATATGATGATGAATTATTTGTGTGCCAAATATATGTTGATGGTATATCTTTGGTTGTACTAACCATCGTTACAGTGACGAATTTGCCTATATGATGAGTGAGGAATATCAAATGTCTATGATGGAAGAATTGAAATTCTTCTTAGGTCTTCCAATTCATGAACAATGCAACGACATCTTCATATCTCAAGAGAAATACCTCAAGGATGTGCTGAGGAAATTCGGCATGCAAGATTGCAAAGGCCTCAAAATCCCTATGCCCACAAATGGCCATCTATGCAACGATGAAAATGGAATAGACTTTGATCTAAAGGTATACTGCTCCATGATTGGCTCTTTATTGTATCTGTGTGCATCTAGGACAGATATTATGCTTAGTGTTTGCATGTGTGCCTGTTTTCAAGCTACACGGAATGAATTACACCATAAGATTGTGAAATATATTCTTCGATATCTAGCTCACACTCCAACACTTGGATTATGGTACCCCGAGGGCTCAGCTTTTGATCTCATTTGATATTCTGACTCTAACTATGCTGGTGATCGGGTGGATCGCAAGTCAACATCAGGCACATGCCTTTTCCTTGGACGATCCTTAGTATGTTGGTCCTCGAAGAAGCCGAACTGCATATCACTCTCTACTGCTGAAGCTGAGTACATTGCTGCTGGTTCTTGCTGTGCTCAATTGCTGTGGATGAAGCAAAACCTCAAGGACTATGGCATCAATAGGAAGAATGTGCCACTCTACTACGACAACGAGAGTGCCATGAAGATTGCTCACAACCCAGTTCAACACTCGAAGATTAAGCACATCCAGATTCGTCATCATTTTCTTTGAGATCATGTGTTGAAGGCCGACATCTCCATCGACCACGTCAAGACTGAAGAACAACTAGCGGATATCTTCACAAAGCCCTTGGATGAGAAGAGATTCAACAAGTTGTGGTGTGAGCAAAAATCTTAGAACCTTTGAATGTTCTTTGAAAGGACACACATCCTAACATTTATGCAAAATTGATGACTTAGATGTGCAACACATGAAGTAATGTTTTTCTTCAATCAATGAAGACTAACCCTCCAAGTGTGAAGAAATTAATGAAGAATTTGATTCTCAGATCCCTACAACACAATCGTATGAGGTGTCTGAAATCATCATTCTTTTATGGTGGGTCATGCCACCAACGAAAGTTGAAAATCTTCAAATTTGAGCGTTTCTTCATTTTGCAAATTCTTCAATTTTGAAAGTCTTCAAGTTTGCTATTTCATCAACTTTTCGACTGGTGTTCTTCATTGACCATTAGTTTTCCATGTCCTCAACACCATTCACTTATTGCTATTTATTCAAGTTGATTTTCCTCTAAGTGAATGTGATCGGACCCGTTCCCCCTCTATGCTAAACTCAACCCAGTCTATTCACAAATTCTTCATGTGTGTTCTATTTGAAACCATTCAAACTGTTCACTGTGTCCTTGACAACTGAAGAATTTGTGAACAAAACTTTAAAATATTCCTTTCAAATTTTTAGATGTTTCCACTCAAACCGTTCCACATCCCATGATGGATTAAACAACTCATCCATGTTCCCCCACAATCTCCACCTCTCTATACGTGGGTGACACATGTCGTTAGAATAGCAACGGTCAGGGGCATGTTCGTCCAAAATCTTCGGATGAGCAGTTTTTCACTACGGCCACAAATACCCCTTCCCTTCCTCAGACCTCATTTACTCCGCTCGTCCTCCATCTCGCTTGAGCTCTCAGACCTAGCACCACCGCTACTCTCTGTCGTCGCTGGTGAGGAAGAGCTTCACTGCTTCGATCTCATCGCCATCATACTCGCGCCAGCTGCGGAAATCTTCACTCCACCGTCGCCGTAGTTGTGTCCCTCCGCCTAGTTAGGGCGTGGGAGATCTGAACGGACAGACTTCTCCAACTCCACTCCCAGTTCGTCGTGTTCTTCATCTTGGGTAATTAAAATCTAATTTTACTGCCCTACTTTGATTCTTATGATTTCCACAAAATCCTCGAAAGGTGTTTATTCTTCAAACTTCCCACTCCTTAAACACCTGGATACTTATGTTCCTTGATTTGTTTCTCTAAGCTTTGTTTTTCTTCAAGATTCCTCAATTATGTGGATTCTCAAATCTATACAACTATGGAACCTAAGTCAAGAACGCTTAGTGAAATTCCTCAAGACACCTATGGTCAAATTCCTCAAACTTGATTCTTTTGAAAAAATTCTGAGAACGCATATGACCTCTAGAAATTCTTCGCATCTATACTCTGTTCACAGGTACAAAATGTTCACTGCTGAATCACTAGGTTCTCATCAACTTAACTCATTTGCAGCGTTCCTCAAAGATAATTTGCATACTTCCTCAGGAACATCCAAAGTACAAAGTCCTCAAGTGAGGAAAATGGTAGATGGGAAGAGACCTCAAAAGGGAGGCAAGAGGCCTGAGACAAACACATCTTTCGAAATCCCTGAAGATATCTATGCTGAGTATTGCACACGTGATGAAGCTACTCATGGGAAGGAAAACAAGAATCATCACAAAGTGCGCATCCAGAGAATTAAGAGAAGATGGGCAAAGGAATGTAGGGAATATAGCTATGTAACTCCCGAGTACATGAAGAAATTCACAGTAAACCCTCCATGTACAAGACCTCCTTTTGCTGCTTGCCAACGAGTTGATCTCACCAGCATCAAGCATGGTGTGGAATTTCCAAAAGAATGGGCCAAGCACCAAGCCAAATTTGCTAAAGTTGCAAAAGAAGCAGTGAAGAAATTCAATGAGTATTCTCAAGCTACTGCTGCTGAGGCCTCTGCTAGCACAACAAATCCTAAGAAGGCTATGCCAAAGAAATTTGTTGTAAAGCTGAGTTCCTCAACAGAAATTCCCTCACGAACAAGTTCTTGAACGTCACAGCTCTCAAGGAAAATTCCCCGGGCAACTTCTTCAAGGGCAGTGCCAATCCCTCAGTTGCCATAAAGTCCTCAGCTGCTGCCACGAAGTCCTCAACACCTGTGCACCTTGTAACGTGTCAACGAGCTGCAAGTTTTTCTATTGCTTCTAGAGCATATGCAACTTCCTCAGCTCCACCACTGTCCTCAATAGGTCCAACCTTACTGAAGGACAAAACCACTGTTGGATGTGGAATGAGGCCAGGTCCTCATAAGAAGCAAGTGGTGTTCCATGTTCCGTCTGATGACGATGAATCTAATGATGAAGAACTTGCTGAAATCATCAGGGACAGACAAGAAAGGGCCGCTAGAGCCAAAGGCAGTTCTGTGCCTCTCATGCTAGATCTGAACACACCACTGCCTGACTTGAACCTCACTCCTAGTCAAAATCACATGCTCACTTCCTTCATAGGCAAAGAAAAATGGAAATTTGAGAAGAACAGACAAGTCAAGAAGGCCCAGTACGAAAAGGAGCATTTTCTGAAGAAAAATGTTCTGAATAAGTCTCCTGAAGAACTTGTTAATATGCAAAATGAAATCAAAGGCCTCGGTGATGAATTTGACACATATCATGCATACTAGCTTGGTGTCAAAGTCAGATTCATCAATCTCTCCAAGACCCTCAAGCTCAGAGTTGCAGCTCCATCGCAACAAGAAATTCCTCGGGCTAAAGCATCTGCTCAGCAAACTGAAGAAAATGAAAGCGCAGCTGATGAAAATCAAGCTGCTAAAGAAACTGAGAGTACCAGGGCTGCTGAAGAAATTCCAGCTCCTAAAGAACATGCCAGGGCAACCACCAGTGTTGCGCCTAAAGAGCAACCCACGGAAGCTAAAGAGTGTGTTGTGCCTGAAGAAAGTGAGCATACTAGGGTGACTGCATCAGTTGTGCCTGAAGAAACTCAACCTACTTCATCTGCTCCTCCTGCCAAATCATCAAATATGAAGAATAGCACTCTTCCTTCTGCATCAGAAGTGAAGAAAACCATGGTTGTAGAGAAGGCAACTGTAAAGAAGAGGAAAGCATCAACCTATGCAGAGTCCTCAGCTCCCAAGAAAGTGAGGACTTTGACGAGCTCTTTCAATAATCCAATTGATGTTGTTCCGATCTCAATTGTACCGTCGAAGGAACTCGTTTTGTTTGGTGACGAATATGTAATTCCAGATGACACTGATGAAGAGAATCCTTCTACTGCTTCTTCAGAGCAGTTGGATGAAGAAATTGATGTGGACAATATTCCTTCCACCCCACTGATATAACCGTATATACCTCAGTTCACAACTGAAGGGGCGACCACTGAAGAAATTGAAGAAGACGTGGATATTGGCTCGACTACACCAGTGCCGAATGATGTCTATTGGGAAAATCTTCAACCCAATTCACCATTGGCCACAACTCTGCATCCAATTCATTAGTTCCCTATGCAGACTGAAGAAATACTAACAGGGTCTGAAGGATGTGAAACTTCTCTCGTTTCAATTCCTAAAGAAATTCCAGCTACAACAACTGAAGAAATGGAGAATCAAACTGCCGCTGAAGAACCTGAAGCTTCAATTCCTCAGTCAGCAGCTCTAGAGATTATGACACAAGAGGTTTTGAGACCTTCAACTGCCAATCTTCATCCCAAGCAGCAAAATCCTCATGCAAAAAGGCCAAAATTCAAGGCTGATGATTTCTTCACTAAGCGTCATTTCTTCACTGATTTCAATTCATATGACTCAGCAAGACTTCGACACAAGAGGTTCTAGACTGCAAGCCAGATGAATTTCTATTCATCACTTTTGTTTGATAAGGACAAGGTATTTGAGCATCGTCAAATTCCTCATGTAGATATGGAGTCCATTCCTTGCTTCCAACCTGTCTTGAATGTTCTTCACAAAGCTGGGCTCCTGAGTTGCTATGCAGACATCTAAGATTGGAATGAAGAGCTAATTCTTCAATTCAATGCTACTCGGTACCTAACTAAAAATGAGGATGATATTAATTCATGGGTGCTCGATTGGCTGACTGAGAACACTCACTAGAAAGCTCCAGCCTCTGAATTGCATCATGTTGTTCCAGTCAGTCCTCCTACTGAAGGCGTAGGGCTGATTTATGAAGAAACTAAACTTCCTCATCATTTGATTCAAGTGCTAATGAAGCCTTTGCGGTCTGGCCAAGCTCCAAGAACCACCTTCCTAGTGAAGGATCTGCTCTATGTGCCTAGAACTATCTATCACATCCTCACCAAAATCCTCAGTCCAATCAAAGGGCACAATTCAGAAGAAGAAAAAGTTGTTGGCATCATGAAGATCAGCTGTTCAATATTATACATGGTATTCCCATTAACTACCATGATTTCTTCATGAGTACTTTGGTGAATGTTGCACTGTCACCATTTGAGTTGAAGCCATATGCTTCATGGATTATGAAATTCATCAAAACCAGGTCTTCAATTCACTACAAGGCAGATTGTCAAAATCACCTCAGCTTTTTGCCTCCCATTGAAGTCCTCAAATGGACCATTTCTTCCGTTGATGAAAAAGGCAAAGCTGCTGTTATTGATGAAGGAACTTGTCCATTGGATGGTCAGTTTCGCAAAGGTGCATCTTACTGCACCAACGATGAGTCTGCAACTCAAGACTCTGCTGCTAAATCCACAAAGCAAAATCCTCAAGCCACTGCTCCACGAGTAATGACTGATTGTGAGCTTCTTCTAAGTATTCATCAGAAGGTCGATTGCAATCAGAAGTGGGTCAAGCGTCAATTTGGCTCAATTCTTCAGAACATGACTGTCATGCAAAACACTGTGAAGAATAATAACTATTATGCGCATGAAATCTTCGACCGCACATGGGTTATTCGGTCTCATCTGTACAATGACAAAGACCTCAAGAAGATGGACATTCAGTAGAACTTTGACCGGGCTCAACCTCCCTCGAAAAAATTCAAGAAGGACAAAGTTTCTCAGCTGGTCACTAGTTCATATTCTTCATTGCGTGAGACAGATGAAGCTGAAGATCTCAACGACACTGCCGTAGGCCCTACTTCAACGGACAACCCCGACAACGCTGGCGCTCCTCCATCGACATCATGATGATATTCTTCAGGGGCGTTAGTCCTCATTTTTCATCCCTTTTGGTCATTCGATTACATAGGTGGAGAAATTTGAGTTAGTCTTCAAGCGGATCTTATCTATGGGTTGTTTTTTGTTAAGTTACGACTCTCACTCTTCAGAAGTGTTTGTTGGTCGAGTTGTAAACTTAAGTCCAATGGTCGTCTGGTACTTTTGAACTGCTTTCTGCATGCTTATTTCCTCAAGTACCTTAATGCACGCATGCTGAATTTCGTCAGACACCATCTTTCATCATGCATTTCAAATTCTCCATATCATATGTTAAATGGGTGTATGAATTACAAGATATAGGGAGAGATCTCCATGATATTACTCTACAATGTGCATTTGCAGTCCAAAGCGAATTCCTCAAATATGCACATCTTCAGGGGAGTTCTTCTATATCTTACAATCAAATTCCTCAATATTAGTATTTACACTTCATATGTTTATCCCCGTTGAAAACTTAACCTATTTGTCGTCAATCACCAAAAAGGGGGAGATTGTAAGTGCTCCTAGTTCCCCTTAGGATTTTGGTGTATTGAAGACTTATAGGTTAAGGGACTAATGTGTTTGTGAGTATACACAGGTTCTATAAGTCTATGAAGAGTTTGATATTTATGAAGAAAGTCGACCCCTAAAATAAATGTCTTCAGTTGAAGACTTTGAAAATGAGGAAATTGGTGTGACCTTGAACACTTTGATATTGATGCGAGGATTATGAAGCGTGAAGACTTTTGTTTTCGTAGTTTCACTTTCTCTTTCTTGAGTCATAGGAAACACCATACTGATAAAGGGGTTGAGGTAAAACTAAGGAAAAGTTTCCATGTGATGCTCATCTCTAAGCCTACACATACCCAATCCTTTCGAGTGAAGCCCTTGGAAACAGTTCTGTCAATTTCTTAAGTGACAGAGACGAAGATCATCTGTTCTCCGTGGAATTTGTTCTGACTGAGGAGTTAAGAATTCACCAATGCGGATTGCCTACAAGTGAGGAACATGATAGACCTGAGGAATTTGAGAGCTCAGATTTTTTACCGTTGTTGTGCTATGCACCAGCTGTACCAAAATATCTTATCCACCTAACAGTCATATCATTGAAGAGCATTTATGTCATATCATGTTGGGCAGCTCCCCGACTATAAATAGCCACCCCCTACAACCACCAGTTAGTTGGCTGCTCTAAGAGAAACTGACACTTGTCACTGAGAGCATCCCATCCTCCAAGGACTTTGAGAGAAAATCATCGGTGAGGAAAAACCCAAACCCAAACACCTTCAACCAAAGTGATTGAGCATCACTTAAGAGATTGTTCTTGTGTGGAACTGACGCTTGTTACCTTTGAAGATTGTGCATCTTCCAGACAGTTAGGCATCATCGTCTAGAGCATCGAAGAGATATTGTGGTTCGCCGAGTGACCAAGTCAGTGAAGGTTTGGAAGTCACCTATGAAGACTTACCACGAGTGATTGGGCGAGGTTTATGTGAGCTTGGCTCAAGGAGAATACAGTAAGGACTGTGTGTCCTTCGGTTTACATACCAAGCTGCTCCAACCAGACGAACAACTGGCACAGCAGTTGGAACCGGTCTACCAAATCATTGTCTTCACCAAGCTACTGGTTTATTTCATCAACCCTTTCATTTCCTCATTCATGTGTTGATGAAATTGATCGTTGCTGTTTGAAGACTTTGACTGGAGATTTTCTCAATTTCCTCAATCCTATTTCTTCAGTCACTTTGTCTTCTTCATGCTTATCCTGTTTTCACGCTACCTGTGCTCTATGTATGTTTCACTTCATCATGATGACTATGTTTTTGTCCGTTTATGCATGGCGTGAGTACTTATTCCGCTTCTTGTAGTTCGTCACTTAGCAAATTCCTCAAGTAGTATTTCCTTAGTGACGAATTTGTAATCGCTATTCACCCCCCCTCTAGTCGATATAATGCACTTTCAGTTATGTATAGTACATGACTAAGAACTTGTAGCGTTGTTTTATTTAATTATAGCTTCCGATGTTTCAGAATTTTGTTGTTGTCTCATTAGCACTTAATTCATTTGCACATTAATCTTTTTGAGAAGATATGTCATAATTAACCTGTTTATTCAGTTTTTCAAAATATTTATTTGGTGATTTTCTATGTTGCTAGAAACCCATTTCCCCTACAATTGTTACTAATCTAGTTTTAAATGTTATAGGATGAACGGAAGTGTTCTTACCTGGAGTGGTTTGATTAAGAGTGGCCATAGTATTTGAAGATGTGCCTAGCAAAGCTCGGGCATGTATGAGGAAGAGAATAGAGGTAGGCTTAGAGAAAGTGTTGTCAACGCCGAAGAATATTTCAAGATGTGGTAAAAAAAGAGGAAGATGGAGAATGAGCTCAGTTTTTTGAAGGTGTTGGCGAAGGAGGAGGCACTTTCCCAGTTGGTCAGTGCAAAACAGGTTCTTACTGAACTGAAAGCAGAGGTGGATAAGATGAGCCTGGATGATCTCCATTAGGGAATTAAATATATTGTTCTAATATTGTTCTTATGAAGGTGAGCTAGCTATATGATGCACTGTGTTGTTTTCAGGTAGCTATCGTACTGTGATGTTAAAATATTTTTATGTGCCTGATATGAAATTGGCAAACAACTGTTTGATATGAAATGTGAATTTGCATAATACTAGAATTATTAATTGTAAACTAATAAACCTGCTAAATGGGTCATGGAACTTTGCAAATGGTTCTAGCAGTAAAAGCGGTTGTGATGGATAGCCCAATGCCATACTGTTTTCTTCATCAAATCGTGTGTGATGTGGTTGAATAAAAGCAGACATTTAACTAAGGCAGTGCATGTGTGATCGTTACACCAACCGCACATGAGGCTATACATAAAACTGTGTGGGATGTATACACAAACGAAAACATTTTCCCTCGATTGACTGTGTGGGATGTACATACGAACGGAAACGTACTTCTTGGATTGACTACGTGGGATGTACATAAGAACGGGAACATACTTCTTGGATTGACTGTGTGGGATGTACATATGAACGGAAACATATTACTAAAATTGACTATGTGGAATGTACATACAAACGGAAACATTTGTCTCAGACTGACTGTGTGGGATGTACTTACGACCGGAACCAATTGGGCTTGTATAATTGTATTGATCACTCGCTCGTCGCACACGATCTCATTTGGCCCGGCGTGTGTAACCGGAGGGCCTATCCCCGACGGTTTCTAGGTGGTGTGGGAAGGACCCCCATATCGCCCACACTCACTAGGCGACGATTCAGAATGCCATCGCACAAAGGGGTTAAAAACTACTTGTATAGCACCTCGTTGTACCAGTGATAGCACGGTTTTTTTCCTTCTCTCACTTCTATCTGGTTTTTTTCGTACCACAACCCACCATCCTTCACAATGGTTTTCTCCAATGCTCCGAAGAAAAAATGCTTTGTCCAGCGAGGCGCTCCCTTCCTCTCCTCACAAAAGTCGCTCCTGTCCCTGAGCCCCTCGCACGCATGAGGGTTCCTCACGCCACTGTCGCTGCCATCTCGCACTGATTAGGACATGAATACCTTGGATACGACCAAAGATATTGCATACATGCATATTTATCAGTGCAAACTATTCAATAATCTATTTATGTTATCCAGAACAAAAATACTTCACACACTTTTGTGTTTTGTCTAATTGCAGGTGTATGGGACATTTGCACAATCCACATATGAAGATAAGCGAAAAGGAGAAGTTTAGGTTCTATTCAAAAAGTCCTCTCACGTCACTTTTGGGCCAAGAGAAGATAGAGTCCAAATCTCTCGCGTTCTCGATTCAGATTCAGACTGCACAGACATACCTGACTCAAAACGTCAACAACTTTTTCATACCGACTCCGAATTGGGTGATTATTTTTTTGTTGGAAAGTAGATTTCGTGCTCTTTCCAACTCAATTGGAATCACCTTCAAATTCGTCCGGAGTATTGAGATATCGACGAAACAATCTGACGCTGCAGCAGAATCCGAGTCAAACAACAAGTCCAAAGGTGTTGCACCACCTCCACTTGGGCCCATGAGCCTTGTACGACCTAGGGTTAGTTTTAGGCTGCCTTGGGACGTCCTCCCACCTCCTTGGCCGCCACCCCTTTCTCCTATATAAGTAGATCCATCTAGTACCTTTTTCCTTGGGATTTATTTAGTTAAAAGTTAGCCATTGCAACTTCATGTACTTCGTTTGTGTCCAACAACCAGACCAAGACCGCTTACGGATCCCCACCATTATCAATACTTCATATATATTCGCAATATTCAGATTGCTTTATCATATTCTTGCTCGCTCTTCGATTGCTTGCAGGAATAGACCTTCGTGGTCAGGCTGACCGTGCTTCCGGCATCGTCAGTAACCTTAGGAGATTGGTTTAGCGATTGCTAAGGTGCAACGTCGTGCACGTTTGTAGTCGGATCGTCAAAGTCATCTCCACCAAATCGATAGTTATCATCTCATCGAAAGATCGGGACACCCTCACCTCTATCAAGTGGTATCAGTTTTTAGGTTGCTCGGTGAGAATTTCCAGATTTTTCTAGATTAGATTTATTTCCTTACCTATTGTCCAAGAAAAAGCCACAAAAAAAGTTAGATATATTCATCCTTTGTCCAAGCCAGTTTGAGCCTTTGCAATTTTCTTTTCATTGCTTGCATAGTTGAATTATCGTTGCATCGTCGTGTCGAGTTGCTGATCTTAGTGTCTAGGTCGTTTAGAGTTTCGAGTTTTGTTCACATTAGTCACGTCACCGCTGCATCGTTATCCCTTCCGCTGTCCACCACCCATCCATCAATTTCCTCCACGTGCTATCCACCGTTCATTATCATAATCATAGTTGAGATCGTTCCCATCTTCGCTTGATCCGATCTACATCTTATCTAGTTTGTTTTGGAAAGAGTGATGAGGACATCAATACAATTGTTACACCCACAGCCCCTGCTGCTATACATACTGGACCAATTACTAGAGCTCGTGCACGCCAACTAAATTACCAGGTACTTTCGTTTCTTGGTAATGATTTTAATGATCATGAGAATATGATGCTGCCTAAATTGGATACATTTGTTTTGCTTACAAATGAAGGGCCTAGCTTGGAGAAGGATGAACATTGGAGCAAGAACAAGCATGGAGATGATGGCATGCGCAAGGGGAACAAGAACGGAGTTACAAGTGATGATTTCAGGACTTTGAAGCCACCATAATGGGTGCATGAAGCCTTGGACGAAATATACAAGATGCCACTTCATAAATTTCGTCCCGAGGCTATTTTAGGTGCTGCGTCACCTTATTATTGGGCCAGGCCCATGTAATTTCGAAATACATAAGTATAGGCTATTTTTAGAGTCTGTATGTGTGGGGAAACAAGAGATAGGGTTGATTTCGGACCCCTCCACCAAGGGCCACGAAATTCCCCCCTCTTCCTCCATATATACAGCCCTTAGGGCATTGTTTAGACTTTGGGTTTTGTTTAGATTAAAAGTTCGCCATAGCTGCAACTTCGCGTACTTCGTTTGTGTTCAACGACCAGACAAAGGCGTCACAGAACCCCACCTTGATCAATAAAGCTTTCATCTTATATTCGCAATATCCAGATTGCAATCTTAGTTTCTTGCTTGTTCTTCGTTTGCTCGCAGGAAACAGACCCTCGTGGTCAGGTTGATCGTGCTCCGGCGTGGTCAATAACCTCTCGGAGTTGGTTTAGCGATTGCTAAGGCGCGACGTCCTCGCACGTTCGTAGTCGGATCGTCAAAGTCGACTTCCACCAAAGCGAAATCCACCATCTCATCGAAAGACGGGACACCTTTGCCTCTATCAAGTGGTATCAGATTTCCAGGTTGCTCGGTGAGATTTTACAGTTTTTAGTAGTTTAGATCGAGTCTGTTCTTCATACCTATAGTCCACGAAAAAGCCACAAAAAAAATTAGGGTTAGTTCATCATATCCGAACCAATCTGAGCCTTGCATAATCTTTTTAGGGTTTTGCTTTGTTGAATTTGCGGTTGCATCGTCGTGTCTAGTTGCTGGTCTTAGAGTCTAGTCTTTTAGAGTTTCGAGTTCTGGTCATAAGTTGTCACGCCGCCGCCGCACCATCATCATCGTCCCTGCCATCTACCACCACCGCACCGAATCCGTATCCATATACCACCACCAATCCGTGTCCATATACCACCACCTCAGGTACGAGATGATGTCCATATTCCTAAACTGAAATTGAATATTCCACCATTTGAGGGTAGATATGTTCCTGATATATATCTTACTTGGGAGTTAGAAACTGAACAACGATTTACATGTTTACAATATCCTGAGGAGAGACGAGTTGCTGCTGCCGTTTGTGCTTTCACTAGTTTTGCATCTGTATGGTGGTCTGAACATTGTAGATTATATCCTATTCCAACTACTTGGGCTGCTTTGAAAACTGCTATGCGTACGCGTTGGGTTCCACCATATTATCAACGTGAATTGCTTCAAAAATTGCAGCGTTTAAGACAAGGGAAAAATTCTGTAGAAGAATATTATCAGGAATTACAAACTGGCATGATTAGATGTGGTATTGTTGAGGAGAATGAAGCTATGCTTGCACGTTTTCTGGGTGGATTAAATAGAGAGATTCAGACCATTCTAGACTATAAGGAGTATACTAATATCACTCGTTTATTCCATCTTGCTTGTAAAGCTGAACGTGAAGTGCAGGATCGACAAGCATTGGGGCGAACTAACTTTTCTGCAGGCCGACCTTCATCATGGACACCACGTGCATCTTCTTCTTCAACTGCACCAGCACCTCCATCCGGTGCCACCTCCAGCCGTGATACAAGAAAACAGGCACAACCACCATTATCTGCCAAGAGCGCACCTGCGGGGCCTGCACAGCGTTCTTCTTCTTCCATGGCATCAACAGGGCACACAAGTGATATTATTTGTCGTTGTTGTAAGGGAGGAGGTCATTATGCGAGGGAATGCAAATCTCCGCGTGTGATGATTGCTACCGCGGATGGTGGATATGAGTCCGCTAGTGACTATGATGAGGAGACATTGGCTCTTATTACACGTGACGAACATGGTGGAGATGATTCTGATCATGAGACGCAATACATGGCTCCTGAAGACGCTGACAGGTATGAATGTTTAGTTGCTCAACGTGTTTTGAGTGTGCAGGTCACACAAGCTGAGCAAAATCAGAGGCACAATTTGTTCCATACCAAGGGAGTTGTGAAGGAACGTTCTGTGCGCGTCATAATAGACGGAGGGAGCTGCAACAACTTGGCTAGCATGGAGATGGTGGAGAAGCTTTCTCTCACCACAAGACCACATCCACATCCTTACTACATCCAATGGTTCAACAACAGCGGCAAGGTTAAGGTAACACGTACTGTTCGTGTGCATTTTAGTATCTCTACATATGCTGATTATGTTGATTGTGATGTGGTACCTATGCAAGCATGTTCCTTATTACTTGGTAGACCATGGCAATTTGATAAAAATTCTGTACACCATGGTAGAAACAATCACTATACTCTTGTTCATAAGGATAAAAATATTACTTTGCTTCCTATGTGATGAGGACATCAATACAATTGTTACACCCACAGCCCCTGCTGCTATACATACTGGACCAATTACTAGAGCTCGTGCACGCCAACTAAATTACCAGGTACTTTCGTTTCTTGGTAATGATTCTAATGTTCATGAGAATATGATGCTGCCTAAATTGGATACATTTGTTTTGCTTACAAATGAAGGGCCTAGCTTGGAGAAGGATGAACATTGGAGCAAGAACAAGCATGGAGATGATGGCATGCGCAAGGGGAACAAGAACGGAGTTACAAGTGATGATTTCAGGACTTTGAAGCCACCATAATGGGTGCATGAAGCCTTGGACGAAATATACAAGATGCCACTTCATAAATTTCGTCCCGAGGCTATTTTAGGTGCTGCGTCACCTTATTATTGGGCCAGGCCCATGTATTTTAGAGTCCGTATGTGTGGGGAAACAAGAGATAGGGTTGATTTCGGACCCCTCCACCAAGGGCCACGAAATTCCCCCCTCTTCCTCCATATATACAGCTCTTAGGGCATCGTTTAGACTTTGGGTTTTGTTTAGATTAAAAGTTCGCCATAGCTGCAACTTCGCGTACTTCGTTTGTGTTCAACGACCAGACAAAGGCGTCACAGAACCCCACCTTGATCAATAAAGCTTTCATCTTATATTCGCAATATCCAGATTGCAATCTTAGTTTCTTGCTTGTTCTTCGTTTGCTCGCAGGAAACAGACCCTCGTGGTCAGGTTGATCGTGCTCCGGCGTGGTCAATAACCTCTCGGAGTTGGTTTAGCGATTGCTAAGGCGCGACGTCCTCGCACGTTCGTAGTCGGATCGTCAAAGTCAACTTCCACCAAAGCGATATCCATCATCTCATCGAAAGACGGGACACCTTTGCCTCTATCAAGTGGTATCAGATTTCCAGGTTGCTCGGTGAGATTTTACAGTTTTTCGTAGTTTAGATCGAGTCTGTTCTTCATACCTACAGTCCACGAAAAAGCCACAAAAAAAATTAGGGTTAGTTCATCATATCCGAACCAATCTGAGCCTTTGCATAATCTTTTTAGGGTTTTGCTTTGTTGAATTTGCGGTTGCATCGTCGTGTCTAGTTGCTGGTCTTAGAGTCTAGTCTTTTAGAGTTTCGAGTTCTGGTCATAAGTTGTCACGCCGCCGCCGCACCATCATCATCGCCCCTGCCATCTACCACCACCGCTCCGAATCCGTATCCATATACCACCACCAATCCGTGTCCATATACCACCACCGATCCATATCCATATACTACCACCGCTACCACCACCGCTGCCATATACCACCACCATATATCCACCACCAATCCGAGTTCCTTGCTTATTAGGGTTGTTTTCGAGATCCATCTAGATTCCGATTCCTGTTTCCTTGCCGGAGTCGGGTAGCCACGCTCCGTTTAGGCCCAACATTTTTCGAAAACGCATTTTTCGAAAAAATTTCTGGCTATCCTATTTTTAGGTGTTTCTGATTGTTTTGAGACAGGTGCCATTATAGGAAGTTTTTTTTGACCCGTTTCCAGTTTTTGGGTCCGGGCAGTCGAAAAAAAAAAATTGGTCGAAAAATTTCGTGCCCATCCAGTCAGTTTGAGCTAGGAAGAGTTTTGAGACACTCGCCATTATAGTGA
>NC_041390.1:299769011-299938350 GCF_002162155.2 Triticum dicoccoides | reverse complement strand
AGTGTGCTTTTCCCTTGTTTACGTGCCGCGCCGTGATTTTGTTGGTGTTCTAGGCTCGCGTCTCTAGCACAGTCTAGCCTAGGACCAGCACAGTACCGTCGTTGAGCGTTTATTCAACTTTGCATCTCTGAATTGATTATTGCTGACCCTTTTTGCTACCATAGTATAAGCCTTCCCAGCTCCACATACATCTACGTCGTGCGTTTGACTCTCCCTGGTAATCGCTCTATCCAAGCTTTGAGAGTTTTGACTACAACGGTTGCCGATCACCGCCTGTTGCTGGGTAAGAACTGGTAAGAATTTGAGTTTTGCTTGACGGATTTGTGACACCCACCACCACCACTTGTTCTTAGTCTGTAGGATCATATTCTTGTGTGTTTCTATTGCTGCTAACCATGCCAGGATCACAAGCCGACGAGATTGACTGGGAGAATTTATCGAACAAGGAGCTTCATGATAAGTTTCAGCAAATGATGACTGAACAGGTGCAAGATGTGCTGAACAATTTTGAAGAGGCCATGGAGAAGATCACTGGCCTTGAGAAGACGTTCGAAACAAAGCTCGATAACAGATTTAATGAATTGCTCGCGCGTCTTCCACCACCACCACCCGCTGCACCTAACGCACCTCTCCAGCAACAACAACAACGACTACCTCCACGTCGCGAAATAGACCTTCGCCGAGCGAGCCGTGTTCCTCTTGCGTTTGGCCAACCTATTGGTGCTGCTGTTGATACTTCTGTGGCTCCTGCTACTGCTGTTGCTGGTACCCAGGAGGATGATGAGTATGCGGGCGATTATGAGGATGAGGTTGATCAAAATCAGATCTACGAGCAGCCACCAGCACCACCACCAGCAGGTCGACCTCAGGTATATATTCGTAATGGTAGGCCTGCACCACCACCTCAGGTACGAGATGATGTCCATATTCCTAAACTGAAATTGAATATTCCACCATTTGAGGGTAGATATGTTCCTGATATATATCTTACTTGGGAGTTAGAAACTGAACAACGATTTACATGTTTACAATATCCTGAGGAGAGACGAGTTGCTGCTGCTGTTTGTGCTTTCACTAGTTTTGCATGTGTATGGTGGTCTGAACATTGTAGATTATATCCTACTCCAACTACTTGGGCTGCTTTGAAAACTGCTATGCGTACGCGTTGGGTTCCACCATATTATCAACATGAATTGCTTCAAAAATTGCAGCGTTTAAGACAAGGGAAAAATTCTGTAGAAGAATATTATCAGGAATTACAAACTGGCATGATTAGATGTGGTATTGTTGAGGAGAATGAAGCTATGCTTGCACGTTTTCTGGGTGGATTAAATAGAGAGATTTAGACCATTCTAGACTATAAGGAGTATACTAATATCACTCGTTTATTCCATCTTGCTTGTAAAGCTGAACGTGAAGTGCAGGATCGACAAGCATTGGGGCGAACTAACTTTTCTGCAGGCCGACCTTCATCATGGACACCACGTGCATCTTCTACTTCAACTGCACCAGCACCTCCATCCGGTGCCACCTCCAGCCGTGATACAAGAAAACAGGCACAACCACCATTATCTGCCAAGAGCGCACCTGCGGGGCCTGCACAGCGTTCTTCTTCTTCCATGGCATCAACAGGGCACACAAGTGATATTATTTGTCGTCGTTGTAAGGGAGGAGGTCATTATGCGAGGGAATGCAAATATCCGCGTGTGATGATTGCTACCGCGGATGGTGGATATGAGTCCGCTAGTGACTATGATGAGGAGACATTGGCTCTTATTACACGTGAAGAACATGGTGGAGATGATTCTGATCATGAGACGCAATACATGGCTCCTGAAGATGCTGACAGGTATGAATGTTTAGTTGCTCAACGTTCCGCTAGTGACTATGTCTGCATACTTTTCTGAAAAATTGAGTGGGCCTAGTCTGAATTATTCTACTTATGATAAAGAATTATATGCTCTTGTTCGGACTTTAGAAACATGGCAACATTATTTATGGCCCAAAGAATTTGTTATACATTCTGATCATGAATCTTTGAAACATATTAAAAGTCAAGCTAAACTGAATCGTAGACATGCTAAATGGGTTGAATTCATTGAGACTTTCCCTTATGTCATTAAACACAAGAAGGGAAAAGAAAATGTTATTGCTGATGCATTGTCTCGTCGCTATACTATGCTTTCACAACTTGACTTCAAAATATTTGGTTTGGAGACCATCAAAGATCAATATGTGCATGATGCTGATTTTAAAGATGTAATGCAGAATTGTAAAGAAGGAAGAATGTGGAACAAGTTTGTCGTTAACGATGGATTTGTGTTTCGTGCTAACAAGCTATGCATTCCAGCTAGCTCCGTTCGTCTTTTGTTGTTGCAGGAGGCGCATGGAGGAGGATTAATGGGACACTTTGGCGTGAAGAAGACGGAGGACGTACTTGCTACACATTTCTTTTGGCCAAAGATGAGACGGGATGTTAAGCGTTTTATTGCTCGATGCACTACATGTCAAAAAGCTAAGTCACGACTCAATCCTCATGGTTTATATATGCCTTTGCCTGTACCTAGTGTTCCTTGGGAGGATATATCTATGGACTTTGTTTTAGGTTTACCTCGAACAAAGAAGGGGAAGGATAGCATATTTGTTGTCGTGGATAGATTCTCGAAAATGGCACACTTTATACCATGTCATAAAAGCGATGATGCTGTTAATGTTGCTGATTTGTTCTTTCGTGAAATTATTCGCTTGCATGGTGTGCCAAATACTATTGTTTCAGATCGTGATACTAAATTTCTTAGCCACTTTTGGAGATGCTTATGGGCTAAGTTGGGGACTAAACTGCTTTTTAGTACTACTTGTCACCCCCAAACTGATGGACAAACTGAAGTAGTCAATAGAACGTTGTCTACTATGCTTAGGGCTGTTTTGACGAATAATAAGAAAATGTGGGAGGAATGCTTGCCTCATATTGAATTTGCTTATAATCGTTCATTGCATTCTACTACTAAGATGTGCCCTTTTGAAGTTGTGTATGGTTTCCTACCTCGTGCACCTATTGATTTGTTGCCTCTTCCATCTTCGGAGAAGGTTAATTTTGATGCTAAGCAACGTGCTGAATTGATTTTAAAAATGCATGAGTTAACTAAGGAAAACATTGAGCGTATGAATGCTAAATATAAACTTGCTGGAGATAAGGGTAGAAAACATGTTGTGTTTGCACCTGGAGATCTTGTTTGGTTACATTTGCGTAAGGATAGATTTCCTGATTTGCGCAAATCAAAGTTAATGCCATGTGCTGATGGTCCCTTTAAGGTGTTAGAGAAAATAAATGATAATGCATATAAACTTGAGCTGCCTGCAGATTTTGGGGTTAGTCCCACTTTTAACATTGCAGATTTGAAGCCTTATTTGGGTGAGGAAGATGAACTTCCGTCGAGGACGACTTCATTTCAAGAAGGGGAGGATGATGAGGACATCAATACAATTGTTACACCCACAGCCCCTGCTGCTATACATACTGGACCAATTACTAGAGCTCGTGCACGCCAACTCAATTACCAGGTACTTTCGTTTCTTGGTAATGATTTTAATGTTCATGAGAATATGATGCTGCCTAAATTGGATACATTTGTTTTGCTTACAAATGAAGGGCCTAGCTTGGAGAAGGATGAACATTGGAGCAAGAACAAGCATGGAGATGATGGCATGCGCAAGGGGAACAAGAACGGAGTTACAAGTGATGATTTCAGGACTTTGAAGCCACCATAATGGGTGCATGAAGCCTTGGACGAAATATACAAGATGCCACTTCATAAATTTCGTCCCGAGGCTATTTTAGGTGCTGCGTCACCTTATTATTGGGCCAGGCCCATGTAATTTCGAAATACATAAGTATAGGCTATTTTTAGAGTCCGTATGTGTGGGGAAACAAGAGATAGGGTTGATTTCGGACCCCTCCACCAAGGGCCACGAAATTCCCCCCCTCTTCCTCCATATATACAGCCCTTAGGGCATCGTTTAGACTTTGGGTTTTGTTTAGATTAAAAGTTCGCCATAGCTGCAACTTCGCGTACTTCGTTTGTGTTCAACGACCAGACAAAGGCGTCACAGAACCCCACCTTGATCGATAAAGCTTTCATCTTATATTCGCAATATCCAGATTGCAATCTCAGTTTCTTGCTTGTTCTTCGTTTGCTCGCAGGAAACAGACCCTCGTGGTCAGGTTGATCGTGCTCCGGCGTGGTCAATAACCTCTCGGAGTTGGTTTAGCGATTGCTAAGGCGCGACGTCCTCGCACGTTCGTAGTCGGATCGTCAAAGTCGACTTCCACCAAAGCGAAATCCACCATCTCATCGAAAGACGGGACACCTTTGTCTCTATCAAGTGGTATCAGATTTCCAGGTTGCTCGGTGAGATTTTATAGTTTTTCATAGTTTAGATCGAGTCTGTTCTTCATACCTACAGTCCACGAAAAAGCCACAAAAAAAATTAGGGTTAGTTCATCATATCCGAACCAATCTGAGCCTTTGCATAATCTTTTTAGGGTTTTGCTTTGTTGAATTTGCGGTTGCATCGTCGTGTCTAGTTGCTGGTCTTAGAGTCTAGTCTTTTAGAGTTTCGAGTTCTGGTCATAAGTTGTCACGCCGCCGCCGCACCATCATCATCGCCCCTGCCATCTACCACCACCGCTCCGAATCCGTATCCATATACCACCACCAATCCGTGTCCATATACCACCACCGATCCATATCCATATACTACCACCGCTACCACCACCGCTGCCATATACCACCACCATATAACCACCACCAATCCGAGTTCCTTGCTTATTAGGGTTGTTTTCGAGATCCATCTAGTTTCCGATTCGTGTTTCCTTGCCGGAGTAGGTTTCGGAAAAAAAAGTCGGGTAGCCACGCTCCGTTTTGATGAGGACATCAATACAATTGTTACACCCACAGCCCCTGCTGCTATACATACTAGACCAATTACTAGAGCTCGTGCACGCCAACTAAATTACCAGGTACTTTCGTTTCTTGGTAATGATTCTAATGTTCATGAGAATATGATGCTGCCTAAATTGGATACATTTGTTTTGCTTACAAATGAAGGGCCTAGCTTGGAGAAGGATGAACATTGGAGCAAGAGCAAGAATGGAGTTACAAGTGATGATTTCAGGACTTTGAAGCCACCATAATGGGTGCATGAAGCCTTGGACGAAATATACAAGATGCCACTTCATAAATTTCGTCCCGAGGCTATTTTAGGTGCTGCGTCACCTTATTATTGGGCCAGGCCCATGTAATTTCGAAATACATAAGTATAGGCTATTTTTAGAGTCCGTATGTGTGGGGAAACAAGAGATAGGGTTGATTTCGGACCCCTCCACCAAGGGCCACGAAATTCCCCCCCTCTTCCTCCATATATACAGCCCTTAGGGCATCGTTTAGACTTTGGGTTTTGTTTAGATTAAAAGTTCGCCATAGCTGCAACTTCGCGTACTTCGTTTGTGTTCAACGACCAGACAAAGGCGTCACAGAACCCCACCTTGATCAATAAAGCTTTCATCTTATATTCGCAATATCCAGATTGCAATCTCAGTTTCTTGCTTGTTCTTCATTTGCTCGAGGAAACAGACCCTCGTGGTCAGGTTGATCGTGCTCCGGCGTGGTCAATAACCTCTCGGAGTTGGTTTAGCGATTGCTAAGGCGCGACGTCCTCGCACGTTCGTAGTCGGATCGTCAAAGTCGACTTCCACCAAAGCGAAATCCACCATCTCATCGAAAGACGGGACACCTTTGCCTCTATCAAAGAGGGAGAGAAAAAAAAGACAGAGAAAAAAATGAGAGAAAAAAGTAAAAAAAAGTCAGAGAAAAAAAAGAAAGAAAAAGGAAAAAAAAGTGTGAGGAAAAAAAGAGAGGAGAAAAAAAACAAAATTCGGATCTATCTAGACTCAATCTCGTAGTTGAATTCGGATTGGAATCTGTTTTGTGCACTGTTCAGTAAAACAGGCATAACTTCCTCATACGAAGTCGGTTTTGGCTCCGCGAGTACTCAAATGAAAGCTAGCGACAAGCCGCATCTAAATAGTTTCAGAAGCTTGTTCAATATTTGGCACCTCAAAATGGGCTTCTAAATAGGTCATTTTCCCCTCCGAAGTTCACAAACACAGCTTATTCCAGTTTTTCAGGCTAGTTTTAGAATTTTTTGACTCCTCATATCAACTCGGAATTGAGTGATTCCTTTTGTGTTTGAAAGCTTGAGTCAATAAAATTCTTGAAAAAAACATCAAAAAATTGGCACAAACTTTTACAAAGGAAAGTTGGAGAGAAAGTTATTGATATATCCTGCTTGGCAGTTGTTTTTCATCATTATCTTTACTTTGTGATCTTCACTTATATCTTACTGTCGAGAGCTACTTAGTATCCTTCATTGATGCTAATTGTGCTACGATGTGACCTCATTAGTGTTCTAGGCTCGCGTCTCTAGTCCGATCTAGCCTAGGACCAGCACAGTACCGTCGTTGAGCGTCTATTCAACATTGCATCTCTGAATTGATTATTGCTAATCTTTTGCTACCAAATATAGCCAACCCAGCTCCACATATTTCTACACCGTGTATACGTATGTTCCCCTGGCAATCGCTTTACACAATCTTCGGAGTTATTTGACACTGCTGGTTGCCTATCACCACCTGTCGCATGGTAAGAACTTGCAAGATATTGATATTTCCTTTAATGTGAGCACTTTACAAGCACATCCTAGTAGTTCATAGGAACATTACTCTCGAATTTTGTTTCTTGTTTCTACTAATCATGACAGGTTCCGGAGATAGAAGTTCTTGGACGACGGACACATCTTCACCATCATGAGAGTTAGGACAACACACACACGCACATGGTCAGGTTATCTCTTTACCATCATTTGAGGGTAGATTTAATCCTGCTATTTATCTAGCTTGCGAGCTTGAAGTAGAATTTTTTTTCACTCACCATGATTTTTCTGAACTTGAGAAAGTACGAGCTACCACTAGAACATTTACCGGTTATGCTTCTGTTTGGTGGAGTGTACATTGTAAGAAAAACATTGATAACCAACCCACAACTTGGAAAGTTTTGAAAGCTGTAATGAGACAACAATTTTTTCCTCCTTACTATCGTCATGAAATGCTTCGCAAATTGGAACAATTAAAACAAGGCATTAACACTGTTCATGCTTACTACCAAGAGTTCAAATCTTATATGCATCATTGTGACATGGAAGAATCTGAGGATGATACAATGAATAGATTTTTTGGTGGTTTGAACCATGATATCCATGCAAGATTTCAGTATATTCCTCGTTGCATTACTGGTATGTATGTTCGTGCTTGTACCTTTGGGAGATAGATACAAGAGGATGCATTGGGTGACGACAACTACTACTGTTCCAGTTCATGCTCACCACCGCCGGTTGATTCCTCCACCGTTGCACCTACTAGAGCAACCCCACCTCAGATTATGAGTGCGACATCATCTCAAGAGTATAGTACATTGTCAACGTCCGTACCTACATCAGCTACGTCTTTGCGACAAGGTAACAATAAAGGTATTGATGATATAACTTCAAATGAGAATGATGCATGCCTAGTTAAATTGAATGCATCATGTGTTGAGTTACCTGTTGATTTGAGCACACCACCTATTTTAGAGAATCTTGTTATTGTGATGAATGCGTCATGTGATCAAATAACTGAAATACCAACAATTTTGAGTGCACCCATTTAATTAACTGTTGATGCAAAAGAACCAATGTTTAATCATTTTGATATGACCTCTAATCTTGGTGATGATTCTGTGTCCAATGACTTATTGCATGTTTGCTTATTTAAGCATGTTGTAGCATGTAAATTTGATGCAAGTAAGGTTTATTCACCAATATTGGGATGGTTTAATGATGAACATTGTCAATCTTTTGAAATGAATAAGAGCTTCACTTATATGTGCAAACTAAGTTGCAATATTTTCATGCCTTCTACTTCTTGTGATAATTTTTTGGCTTTAGATTTTATGAACTATGAAAGTTACTCATGTATACATGTGTCATATGTGCAAAAATCAAGGGAAGTAAAAATGGATGACATATACATATACAACATGTACACCTTGTCTCTTTTGTTAGCCACATTTCAAATTAAGCAAAGTCGAGGACGGCTTTGTTTTCAAGAAGGGGAGGATGATGAGGACATGAATACCTTGGATATGACCAAAAATATTGCATACATGCATATTTGTCAGTGCAAACTATTCAATAATCTATTTATGTTATCCAGAACAAAAATACCTCACACACTTTTGTGTTTTGTCTAATTGCAGGTGTATGGGACATTTGTACAATCCACATATGAAGATAAGGGAAAAGGAGAAGTTTAGATTCTGTTCAAAAAGTCCTCTCACATCACTTTTGGGCCAAGAGAAGATAGAGTCCAAGTCTCTCACGTTCTCGATTCAGATTCAGACTGCACAGACATACCTGATTCAAAATGTCAACAACTTTTTCATATGGACTCCGAATTGGGTGATTATTTTTTTGTTGGAAAGTAGATTTTGTGCTCTTTCCAATCCATTTGGAATCACCTTCAAATTCGTCCGGAGTATTGAGATATAGACGAAACAATCTGACGCTGCAGCAGAATCCGAGTCAAACGACAAGTCCAAAGGTGTTGCACCACCTCCACTTGGGCCCATGAGCCTTGTACGACCAAGGGTTAGTTTTAGGCTGCCTTGGGACGTCCTCCCACCTCCTTGGCCGCCACCCCTAGCTCCTATATAAGTAGATCCATCTAGTAGCTTTTTCCTTGGGATTTATTTAGTTAAAAGTTAGCCATTGCAACTTCGTGTACTTCGCTTGTGTCCAACGACCAGACCAAGACCGCTTACGGATCCCCACCATTATCAATACTTCATATATATTCGCAATATTCAGATTGCTTTATCATATTCTTGCTCGCTCTTCGATTGCTTGCAGGAATAGACCTTCGTGGTCAGGCTGATCGTGCTTCCGGCATCATCAGTAACGTCAGGAGATTGGTTTAGTGATTGCTAAGGCGCAACGTCGTGCAAGTCAGATCGTCAAAGTCGTCTCCACCAAATTGATAATTATCATCTCATCGAAAGATCGGGACACCCTCGCCTCTATCACGCACCTAATCCAAGCATCGTCATCGCCGCCATCTCGCACCTAACCCTAGCACCGCCTTGCCATCCCTCACCGCGTCCTGATCCATCCACTCTCCCCCGAACCACCTTGTTGCGCCACAATGCATTGACTTGATGTCGCCTGCTGACTAGCTACGGCAGCACATCATTGGCGGACGAGTTGCTGCGGGTACTTCCTCTGGCCGCCACCCTTCTGTCTCGACCCTACAAGTGCTTCTGTGGCTAACCCTAACCACCCTGGAGAATGATGCTGCCACAGGTGTCGGGCAGCATCACCACCACTTCGTCAAGAGACCATGCTGCTGATGTGTCGAGAGACTGCGCCTACCTACTGGTCTATGGCTGACGTGACATGAATCCCCAAACCGCCATGGATCTATAGAATTCACCCGAAGGAGGTATCCGCACGATGCATCACCGCCAATGCCACACTACTAGCGACCCTGACATCCCGTTCGAGCCTGAGTCAGGCTATGCCGTGGGGTGAACCATGGCAAGAAGGGGCGCTGTCGAGGAGGCCACCGGAGGTTGGAAGATGCATGCATACTAGGCAGGGAGAGATGTTGCGACTAGAGGTAGTGAGCTCCCATTTCTCTCAATTTCTTTGATCGGTATTATTTTTGTGTGTGAAAAGACATGCTTCACTAATGGAGGGAGGACGTGAGCATGGAGGTGATCTGGGGCAGCATCAGCGAGTACGTGTGCTACTGCCTTTGTTCCTATTAAAGTTCAGTACCTCGTAGGTCGTAGCTCCCTAGTCGAACGCGATGTCGATGCACTACTAGAACTCATGGCTGAGTCCAGTGCCAGAACCACCTCTGCTGGGTACAACCATCACGGCCACGCTTGAAATCAGATCTCCATAATGACTTTTGTGGTTGCACCCATATCCGGACCAGCTGTAACGGTATATAATCAAGCCTCCACTATCGTCCTCTGAATCTGGAATTATATTGTTACGTAGAAGTTATTTTTCTTCATGAAGTTGATCTGATGTCAAGCTGATGGTAGATAAAAGGTTAAATAAGTTCTCATCTCCAATATGTTTGCATCCTCACTATCCTTGTTGAGTTAGCCAATCCATGATGTTATAGTTCACTTGTTTTTCACCTCTTGATGCTACTATGCACTGAACGCGCTTGCTAATTTGCACAATACGTTTTTCTGATAAACTATGAAAATATCACTTGAATTATGCATTTTTTAGTGATTCCCAATTATTAATCCTTGCTGTAATAAAACGTGCCCACATAACAAGTTTTTATGCAACCCTTGGACGCACGTATTTGATTATCTAACTGCAGGTGGAAGAACAATATTCACTGTGTGTGCAAGGACAACAATAAATACCATGTCATTAGGGAGACTTCTGATAATTCTACTATGCATTCTTTTGCTTTAGTACAAGTTTTCTTCTGCATTATTAAACTATCCGTGACAAATCTGATACACTTCAGGAGTTCTATATATGTGGACTAGACAATTGATTCAGTTTTTTTGTCTATGCAGATGGGGCATCGAAGTAGACGATAAAGGATGACAAATGATTATGTTCTGCACTTTAGTACGTGTACAACTTAAAACTTGATTGATACTTTTCATTTTATATTAATGTGCTCTCTAGTAAGATTTTTTACTAAATGTGTTTCATTAGATATGCCCTTTTATTTTGTGTGAAGTTGTTCAGACTTTTGTTCAGACTTTTATGTAGGACAAAGGAAGGAAGCGGAGCAAATTATAACCCTTTAGTTCATGGTCTAAGAGCAGGAAAGTACACATCCATCTGTGTGATATTAATAAGCTTAATACTACATACATAATCTCTCAATTGTGTAGATAGGTCATCAGTAACACTTAGTAGTTCGTGCCTCTGCTTCACCTTTTAGTTAATTATCCACTTTCAAGTACTTGTTGCCGAAGTGAGCATCAAATTGCAGGAATTTTGTAATTCACCATTATAATTATCCGCTTCATTCGCTTTTGTTATAATGCATGTGCATTTTGTAACATCTTGCCAAAAGCGAATTTGTGGATCGGTCTGGGAGGTCGGTGTCTCCCATCGCTTCGGACTCAGTCAGGCATATGGCAGGCGGCCACAGCCTGGATCCTATGTCTGGTGACAGATGTTTTAGTCACCGGATCTAGGGCCTGCTGGGCATGGATGACATACAGCTGGGGCGTGCTATGAGGGCCGCCAAGCTTCAAGACCTCGAAGCTCATACAGGTATGTCGATTAATACAAGTGGTTTCATTCTGCACTTTTCTGAACAAGAAATTATTGATAAAGCCAGCAACTTAGGGATCTCTCTTGGTAGTATTAACAAAGAAACTGCCAAATCCATTAATGATCTATTAGATTTAGAAACAGATAGAGTTGTGGATTTAATTCGAAATATAGCGGCAGTAAAACCTATGAATGAAACAGATATTAATTATCTTGGAGTAATAGCACTTCAGATTCTCTGTGAGGACTTAGTTCCCACAGAGGGCTTATAAGGCAAGGATGAGGATGTGGTTGCTAAGGGGTATATGGCCCCTTTGCAACCAGACGTTATTGTAACTACTGACACCGATCATCTGCACACAGAAGCGATGAAGGATAAAACAAAAAGAACATGTGTTACGACATATCTCTCTCAAGGTAGTTTTGGTGATTGATGACAACATGTTTGCGGACTAATCTTGTGCTTTGAATAATTCACAGATTCTCCCCTGGCACGAGACGCTTTCTTCCCCTCGGGGTGTATTTCAAGACGGTGTAGCTCTTTCGTTTCTTTCTCGGTGGACTAGTTGCATAGAGGGCACCGTACTATCAAGAGGGGGTCCGCTGGGGTATTGCATGGGTGGAATCATCACGTACACATCAGCTTCTCACCCTCCGAGCTTTTCCATTCCATTGTAGAGTTCTCTCCTCTCTTCCTTGTCCTGTCTGGGTCCAAGCGGTAGTACCGCGCAACCCAGCGGTAGTACCGCTGAGGAGCCACAAGCGGCAGTACCGCTCCACAGCAGTAGTACCACCCGTGGCTCCACAGCAGTAGTACCGCTAGGGTGCCTGGCACCTCCGCCTCGTCCTCAGCATCTTTGAAGAGATTCTGTCTCTCTTATGTGCCCTAGCGGTAGTACCGCACTGCCAGCGGTAGTACGGCCGAAGGGTCACAAGCGGAAGTACCGCTCCACGGCGGTAGTACCGCCCGTGACCCCGCTGCCGTAGTACCGCTGGGCTGTGTGGCTCCTACCGCCTCGACTCGCGGGGTCTTTTTATCGTGTCGGGTTTTGCGGCACTAGTTGCGGTTGTAGAGGTGGTAGTACCATTCCAGGAGCGGTAGCACCACCCCTACCACCGCGGTAGTACCGCGTTTGGGTCCTTTCCCTACTAGTCTCCTCTGGGCGGCAGTGCCGCTGGCTGGCGCGGCAGTACCACTGTCCTCACGGTAGTACCACCCCCTCTCAGCGGTAGTACCGCCCTGTGCGGGGCTGGTTGGTGGGGGGCAACGGTTGGATTGTTGCCCCCACTATAAAAGGGAGTCCCCTTCTTCTCTTTGACCTACCTCTTCCTCCCCCAAGCTCCATTTATTGCTCAAGCTCCATTAAATGCTCCAAGCTCCATTTTCGCCCGATCTATCTCTCTAGCCAATCAAACTTGTTGATTTGCTCGGGAGTGGTTGAGAAGGCCCCGATCTACACTTCCACCAAGGTATTTTCGACCCCCCCACTCATCCCTAGCAGATCTTGTTACTCTTGGGTGTTTGAGCACCCTAGACAGTTGAGGTTACCACGAAGCCATAGTCCATTGTGGTGAAGCTTAGTGGTTTTGTTGGGAGCCTCCGATTAAGTTGTGGAGATTACCCCAACCTTGTTGTAAAGGTTTGGTCGCCGCCTTCAAGGGCACCAATAGTGGAATCACGGCATCTCGCATTGTGTGAGGGCGTGAGGAGAATACGGTGGCCCTAGTGGATTCTTGGGGAGCATCGTCCCTCCACACCGCTCCAACGGAGACGTACTTCCCCTCAAAGGGAAGGAACTTCGGTAACACATCCTCGTCTTCACTGGATCCACTCTTGGTTATCTCTTACCTTTACTTGTGCAAGCTCTTTAGTGTTACTTCTCTTGCTTGCTTGTTTTCTTGTTGGTATTGCATCATATAGGTTGCTCACCTAGTTGCACATCTAGACAACCTACTTTGATGCAAAGTTTAATTTGATTAAGAAAAGTTAAAAGTTGGTAGTTGCCTATTCACCCCCCCCTCTAGTCAACCATATCAATCCTTTCAATTGGTATCAGAGCCTCGTCTCTTTATTAAGGACTTTACCGTCCAAAGAGTATGGTTGATACCGTAGACGGTGTGGAGGAACACTCCGGTGTGAATCCGATCTCGTCTACGGGAGATGGGGGAACCTCGATCTCTCGTGAGGAGTTCAATGTGGCCTTGGAGACATTGAAAACCTCCATGACGACTGAAGTTGAAAGCATGTTTACTAAATTTCTTGAGGGGCTTAAACTATCCACCGCACCGTTGAAAGTGGGTGACCCCACCAACAAGGTGACGGATGCTATCCCCGACATGGGGGAAGCTAGTAGTGAAAAGGCTCCTTCTTCTAGTGGTAAGAATGGCACCGGCATCTTTGCCCATGTGAAACCACCACTTGTTTATGGTGGACCGGTTCCTTCCACTCATTTGAATCATGCCGGTCCTCCCCCTAAGATTGTGAAAAATGAGGATTTTGATTCTTGGATTTACCGCTTTAAACGTCATTTAAATCATGTGAACACTAACCTTTGGAGAATCATTGAAGAAGGTTTCTATCCACATGATCCAAGCAACTTCACTCCTCGAGAAGCCGTGGACAATCAATTCAATGAGAATGCTCTCTTCATCATTCAAGATGCAATTCCACCCGAAGACCTACCTCATCTTCGTCCCTTTGCCTTGGCAAAAGATGCATGGCATTGTGTTGTCTCTCTCTACCGGGGAAGCGCAAGCATTCAACACTCCAACTATGAAGTGGTACAAGATGAGGCCGATGAGTTTGCAATGAAAGAAGATGAAGAACCTCGTGAGCTTTATCGGAGAGTGACCAAACTCGCGGTCTCACTACGAGATCACGGGAGCAAGGACACCGATGACAATTGGATCAAGCGCAAATTCCTCAAGGAAATGATGCCCTATCACAAGGCCATGTCCTCCATCATTCGTCAAAGACCGGACTTCCACACTTTGACCTCAAGCGAAGTGTTGGATGAGTTTGTGGCCATGAACATTTTGGACAAGACCGCCGACAATGCGGTGCTCCGTTCTCAATGGGCAAAGAAGCCTAACCTTGCATTGAAGGCCAAGCTCACCGTTGAAGAAGAAGAAGAGGAAGAAGAGGAGAGCAACCCCGAAGATACGAAGTATGCATATCATGAACACATGGAACTTGCTTCAAGGCAATTTTGGAGCAAGAAAAACTCGAGGCCAAACTTTAGCAAAAACAACTCGAGTGGCACGAGGGGCAAGAAACGTGTAAGGACTTGCTACAATTGCGGCAACGTGAGTCATTTTGTTGCGGAATGCCCGTATGAGAAGAGGGAAGACAATGGTGGCAAGCTCATCCGAAAGGACAAGGCCAAGTCGTTCCCCAACAAGAACAACTTCACCAAGAAGACTCCTCCCAAGGCATTGGTTGTACAAGAAGAGTACAATGAGGATGATGACGATGATGAAGATGATGAGTCGGTTGCCATGGCCTCCGTTGCCATTGCGACGACTTCACGGGTGTCTCTCTTCGACTCACCCAATGAGAGCATCACCGCCAAGTGGCTCATGGCTAAAGCCACCAACAAGGTAACCCCCAATATCAAAACTACCATCATTAATCATCCTTCTCCGATGGATAGCATTAATGAACTTGAGGGAGCTAATGTGGAGGCTAACGAGTTTGAGGCCTTTATGGGCAAACTCAAGGGAAAATCCAAGAAGCACTGTGTTGCTCTCTTGGAACAACTTGGTGAAGCCAATGACATGATCGAGGTTCACGAACACACCATCACTAAGATGGAAGGGCATAACCGTGACTATGCCAATGAGATTTCGGATCTTTCCAATGCTCTTGAGGAAGAGTGTGGTCTTCGTTTGGCTCTTGAGGAGTCACACAACGTTGATCATGCTAAGTTAAAGAAAGATTATGATCATGTCCTCATAGTTTCTCATGTGCTAAACTCCGAGAAGGCCTAACTTGAGGTTGATCTTGCTAGACTCAAAGAGGAGTTTGATCTACTGGACAAGGCTCACAAGGTCTTGAAGGGTGCTCACGCTAGCCTCAAAGAGTCTCATGATCAACTTCAAGTAAAGCTAACCAAGGAAAAAGCCACTTTCCCTTGTATGATGTTAATTGATAATGCAAATGCTACTAACCCGTGTTGTGAGCATGTGCATCTCATTGAGGAGAACGCTAAGCTAAAGGGGCAACTTGAGAGAGGTCTTGCGACTTGCATACAAGGCAAGAAGAACCTCAACGATCTCTTGATCAACCAAAAGGGAGTTGTGGCCAAGGAAGGGGTTGGGTACGTGCCCAACTCCAAGAACAAGAAGAAGAATGACAAGACCAAACGACCTCCTCCTCTCATGCAAACCTTTGTTTAGGAGGGAGATGGTGCCTCCGAGGAGAAGAAGAAGAACAATGTCAAGAAGGGCAATGTCACCCCTCCCAACAAAGCCGGCGATTTTAATCCTTCTTATGTGTTATGTCGTGCTAGTGATGGGCATGTTTATGCCAAATTCATTGGTTCTCCTCATGAATACATTGAATGGTCTATTTAGGTTCCAAAAACCCTTTTCACTAACATCAAAGGACCCATTACAAAATGGGTACCTAAAACCAAGCATTGATCTCTTGTAGGTGTTTGCTTCCGGTGGGGGATCATGGTTGCTCGATAGCGGAGCTACAAATCATATGACCGGAAGCAAGGACTTGGTGGTGGACGTGCACAAGGTTCCATCTATGCCCACCAATGTCGAGCGGGGTGATGCCTCATCTTCTAAGGTATTGGGACTTGGCAAGGTGGTCATCTCTCATGATCTCACGATCGAGAAGGTCATGCTTGTTGAGTCCCTTGCATACAATTTACTTTCCGTTCGTCAACTTGCAATCATGGGCTTTGCCACTTTCTTTGATATCGATACCGTGGACCTCTTGTGGAGCAAGACTCTTAAAGTAGATTTTGTTGGGCATGTCGAGAACGGTCTATATGTGATTAACTTTTCGAAGCGACCCACTAAGACCGCGACATGCCTAATGGCTAAAGTTGATGTGGGATGGCTTTGGCATCGTCGTTTAGCCCATGTCAATATGAGATCTTTGCAAAGTCACCTCAAGGGGGACCATGTCCATGGACTAACGAATGTTAGTTTTGCTAAAGATCGTGCTTGCAGTGCCTGTATCGAAGGAAAGCTACATGAGAAGGCTCACCCTCCCACGACTATCATTTATTCAAAGAGGACTTTGGAGCTCCTTCACATGGATCTCTTTGGGCCTCCATCCTTCGATAGTCTTGGAGGTAGGAAGTATTTCTTGGTGATTGTGGATGACTACTCAAGGTACACGTGGGTGTTTTTCTTCAAGAGGAAGAGCGAGACCCAACAAACCGTCATTGACTTTGCAAATGAAGCACAACGTCAACACAATGCAAAGATCTTGACAATAAGAAGTGACAACGGCACCGAGTTCAAGAACTACACCTTGGATGAGTTTCTTAGTGATGAGGGAATCAAGCATCAATATTCTGCACCCTACACCCCTCAACAAAACGGTGTTGCAGAGAGGATGAACCAGACGTTGATGGATGCGGCAAGGACCATGATGGCGGAGTTCAAGTCTCCGTATAACTTTTGGGCCGAAGCCATCAACACCGCGTGTCATGCATCCAATCAGCTCTACCTCCACAAGGGCTTGAACAAGACTCCATACGAGATACTCACCGATAACAAGCCCAACCTCAAGTACTTCCGGGTATTTGGGTGTAAGTGTTTCATTCTCAAGAAAGGTGTTCGGTTGTCTAAATTTGAGGCTAGAGCTTATGAGGGCATATTTGTTGGCTATTCTACAAACTCTCATGCTTACCGTGTCCACAATAAATCCACGGGAGTTATTGAGGAGACGTGTAACGTGGAGTTTGATGAGAATAACGGCTCCCAAGTGGAGCAAAGTGGTACTTGTGATGTAGGTGATGAAATTCCTCCCCAAGCCATAAGAAGAATGGATGTTGGCTTTATCCTACCCATTGAGGAACCCCTTTTGGTCGAGGGAGAAGGACAAAGCTCCACTCAAGTGGAGCCATCACCAACCCAAGGCCCACACGCTTCCGAGGTTCAACATGAAGGCCCTCATCTTCAAGAACATGACCAAGGGCATGATCACGCTCAAGACGGTGTTGACACATCAAGTGATGCCCAAGGTCAAGTTCTCTCTTCCGAGCAAGTTCAAGAACAAGAACAAGCCCAAGACGATGCTCAAGATGATGAAGTGACCACTCCTCGTCTCTCCCCCAAGGAGGAATTAGAGCGCCGTGCCGCCAAGGTTGCTTCCAATCTCTCCACCAAGGCTCATCTCATGACGAATGTGCTTGGAAGCTTAAGAAAGGGGGTAAGCACTCGTAGACAATTAGCAAATTATTGTGAGCATCACGCGTTTGTCTCTTGTGTGGAACCCCATAAGGTCTATGAAGCGCTAGAAGATCCGGATTGGCTCAATGCCATGCATGAATAACTCAACAACTTCGAGCGCAACAAAGTGTGGAGATTGGTGCAAAGACCAACCGGGAATCACAATGTCATAGGAACCAAGTGGATATTTAAGAACAAGCAAGATGCCCATGGGATTATCATTCGCAACAAGGCTCGTTTGGTAGCACAAGGCTACTCCCAAGTCGAGGGTATCGACTACGATGAAACCTTTGCTCCCATTGCTCGTCTTGAATCCATTCGCATGTTGATTGCATATGCTTCTCATCATAACTTTAAGTTACAACAAATGGATGTGAAGAGTGATTTTTTTAATGGTCCTATTAATGAATTGGTTTACGTCAAGCAACCCCCCGGGTTCGAGGATCCCTACTTTCCCGATCATGTGTATCAACTCGATAAGGCACTCTATGGCCTTAAACAAGCCCCACGTGCGTGGTATGACCACATTACCGAGTTGTTACAAGACCGTGGTTTTGAAGTTGGGCTAATCGACCCCACTCTTTTTACTAAGAAGGTCAAAGGGGAGTTGTTTGTGTGCCAATTATATGTTGATGATATTATCTTTGGTTCTCCTAACAAAGCTTTCAATGAATAATTTGCCGCTCTCATGACCTCAAAGTTCGAGATGTCCTCCATGGGAGAGTTGAAGTTATTTCTAGGGTTCGAAGTGAAGCAAAGAAGAGAAGGAACCTTCATCAGTCAATCCAAATACACTCAATACATGCTCAAGAGATTCAAGCTAAGTGACGTCAAGTCGGCTTCCACTCCAATGCCCACCAAGTGCCAACTTGACTTAGATCCCAATGGTAAAGTGGTGGATCAAAAGGTATATCGTTCCATGATTGGATCCTTGCTTTACCTTTGTGCATCTAGACCGGACATCATGTTGAGTGTGGGAATTTGTGCACGGTTTCAAGCCGCACCTAAGGAAAGTCACTATGTGGCAGTCAAACGAATCTTTCGATATTTGGCTCATACCCCAAACTTTGGCTTATGGTACCCAAGAGGATCAAACTTCAAGCTTGTAGGGTACTCGGATTCCGATTGGGCGGGAGACAAAGTGGATAGGAAGTCCACTTCCAGAGGGTGCCAATTCCTTGGTTGCTCTTTGGTAAGTTGGTCTTCCAAAAAGCAAAGTTGTATGTCTCCTCGTCCACTGAGGCAGAGTATGTTGCCGCCGGTAGTTGTTGTGCACAACTCCTATGGATGAGGCAAACTTTAAAGGATTATGGTGTCACTTGTGACAAAGTGCCTCTTTGGTGTGGCAATGAAAGTGCATCAAGATCTCTCTCAACCCGGTGCAACACTTCAAGACGAAGCATATTGAGATTCGGTATCACTTCATCCGGGATCACATTAGGCGAGGAGAGATCGAGCTCAACTATGTCAACACTCATGACAACCTTGCAGATATTTTCACGAAGCCCTTGGACGAAGCAAGATTTCGTGAGTAAAGGCATGAGCTAAATATCATTGATTCGAGCAATGTGGCTTGAACCCTTGCACACCCCACCACGCTCACTTTGTTGTCTAGTTTAGGTGTAGGCATGGACATAGGGGGAGTGTTGTTCTCTCA
This sequence comes from Triticum dicoccoides, assembly GCF_002162155.2. Lineage (NCBI taxonomy): Eukaryota > Viridiplantae > Streptophyta > Magnoliopsida > Poales > Poaceae > Triticum > Triticum dicoccoides. The sequence continues at coordinate 299,918,858 of NC_041390.1, read as the reverse complement.
ATGAACTCTCCCTCCCCCATTATGCATAAATTGATCAAGTCTTTCACTTTAGCCATTGTTGATGGTACTTGTGCTTCAAAGACGAGTTTTGGTCATGGGCCCAAGGTTAAAATCTTCACGGCGCCATACCTTTTGACTCAAACATAGGTGGCCTCGGCCACCGCCCTCTTTTGAAGAGGTGTGTCTTGGTCGTTTGCTGGTGTGCTCTTTTTCCTGTCATTTTTGTCGTTCCGTCGAGCAAAAGCCTTGTTTGTTTGGTTGCCGTGGCGTGCTGGGCGGTACTACCGCTGGTGGTGCGCGGTACTACCGCTCGTAAGCGGTACTACCGCTCCCCAGCACGGTACTACCGCTGAGGGACGGGACCAGGGGGTTAAGTCGGGGCAGGGGGAGGTTTCTTCTCCCCCATACCCATTCACTTCGCCCCCTCTTTCCTCGTCCTCTCTCCAGCCTCCATTCGCCGCGGGAGGGCTCCGGCGGGCCTCCGTCTCTGGGGCGTCCCTCTCCATTTCCTTTGGTGGAGTCGATCCCCACCTCGTTCTCTTGCCATGGATGCCGGTATTGCCCCCGTTCCTTCTTTCCTTTTGTCTCGTTTTCAGATCTTGTTTCTTAGGGGCAATGGTGGTTGCATCTCTAGAATTTTGGCTAAATCTAGGCTTGAGTTGGTTGGAGAAGGCAACTAGACTATCTCGATTAGAGTTTGGTAGGAATATTTTTGAATTTGGTAGGCAGGTAGTGCCGGATCTGACCACGGTAGTAGGAAACCGCTGTTTCTCTGCCTCGTGCGGTAGGAAACTGCTGTTTCTTTGCCTCAAGCAGTACTACCGCTCTTGTTGGAGCGGTACTACCGCTTGACCTCGAGCGGTACTACCGCTCTCTTTGGGGCGGTACTACCGCTTGAGGCGGTACTACCGCGGGCATGTTACGGTACTACCGCTGCATGTCAAATTCCATCATATTCCTGCTTTACCTTGATCATTTTTGTTGTGTTTGTTGGCTTATGCTCGTTCTTTCTGGTTGTTTTGCGTGTTCTTGTGTTTGGCTCCAGGTGATGACCATTCCGAGCAGCAAGGTCACCGTATCAACCCCGGGCGTGCTACATCAAAATGCTACCGCACCTTAGAGCCAGCCGGTGGTTCCTCGAGCACCCAACTGCCTCCAGCAAGTGCATCTGCAAGTGTTCCTCCACCTCCTCAGCAATCGAAGCGATCCTCCAACAAGACAAAGGGGAAGACTATGACTGAGATGACCAACAAGGATTTTTGGGAGAAGCGTCGCCGCAACCCCTATGCGGTGGACCAAGAACCCACTTTGGTCAACCGCCCATTCTGGAACCGCTTTCAGTTTGCCATCTACTTTGATGTGATCAAGGCCAAGAAGAATCTTTCTATTGATGTTCGCTCAATTGACACTGATGTTATGGAGAAGGACCCGGAGTACTTTGGCGAAGCCCTTCAGATGTGCACTCAGCTGAACATTCTCAGGATCATGCAATTCAACAAGGATTTCGATGCGGATTTGGTGGCTCAATTCTATGCCACCGTCCATCTTGGGACGGATGTCGACAGGACTCTGACATGGATGACCAATGGCAAGCTGCTTTCCGTCAAGTGGAAGGCTTTCATGGAGTTACTTGATGTGGTAGATCAAGGGCTTGAGACTCCTGTCGGTTTCCACCCTCACCGCAATGCTATGTCCACCCACAAGCAAGCCCTTTGGCCCTACTGCACTGTGAAAGTTCACCCAGTAACTGAGAAGAAGACCTATGAGTTGTCTTTGTATCTGGACATTCTTCATCGCATCTTCCGTGAGACTCTCTTCCCTCGGATCGGGAATCTGGATATGCTCCACTCTTACCTCGTGGACATGCTCCTTTTCTGTCAGCATGAGAAGGAAGCAAGCACTGGAGAGAGCCTGGATATTTCTCATGTCATGTGGTCTGAACTTCTCTCTACCGTGTCTGAGCGCAAGTGCCCTATATATGGTCCATTCATCATGAGGCTCATTGAGAGGGCCTGGGCACAGACTTATCCTAGAGTGTTGCTAGAAACTGGAGACTTGGTTTCTCATGAGATCAAGCGTCTGAGGAAGAAGGACAATTGTACCACCCCAGCACCTCACACAGGGGGTCCGTCTGCTGCTGCGACAGGGGGTCAGTCTGCTGCTGCTACCATGGGGTATCCATCTGCTGCTGCTGCTGCCATGGGGACCGAGGGTGGGTCTACTACTAATGATCATGAGGAGTACTTTGGGCCCTCTAGTACAGAACCGTCGTGGGCACAGAAACTTAAACGCAAGATGAAGAAGCTTTTCTGCATGGAGTCTCATGGTCAGTACATGACTCATGTGGCGGAGAAGCATGCCAGGATGCGCCACAAGGAGCTCATGCGTCAGATGGGAGCAACAGTTGCTAGTGGGTCTGACGGTCAGATCACTGAAGAGGAAGAATGGATTCATCAACATTTCCCTTGGACCGACTCCGATGCCGAGCAGTTTTCGACCCACGATGAAGATGCAGAGATGTGATGTTCGAGATCTTCTTCTTCCCATCACCTGGAGTCATGGCATCACTCTTTGCCCTTTTTGGTGTCTCGCTGCCAAAGGGGGAGAGAGTGTAGGGATTTGTGTTGTTGCCGTGCTTTGAGTCGTCTTGTGGTTTCTTGTGTGTTCTCTCCATGTCTTTATTTGGTTTGGTTTGGTGCCTGTGAGACCTAAGTTATAGACATATGGTGTGAGACATATGCTCCCTATCGCTACCTTATTACTTATGTCTATTCAGAATACTGTAGTTTATTATGAGATGCATGCTTGTCCTGTTTATTCTCTTCTCTCATATATCTTGTGCTTAGTATTGTTGGACTATAAAATATAGGGGGAGTGTTGATCCGAATGTGTTGGTCTTGCCCTATCTAGGTGCGCACATTCTAGGGGAGCCCGTCTACATTTTGTAGTTCTTAGTTTTCTTTGTTTATTTCTTTTCCTTGCGCAAATCCCAAGTTGTCATCAATCCACCAAAAAGGGGGAGATTGTTACGACATATCTCTCTCAAGGTAGTTTTGGTGATTGATGACAACATGTTTGCGGACTAATCTTGTGCTTTGAATAATTCACAGATTCTCCCCTGGCACGAGACGCTTTCTTCCCCTCGGAGTGTATTTCAAGACGGTGTAGCTCTTTCGTTTCTTTCTCGGTGGACTAGTTGCGTAGAGGGCACCGTACTATCAAGAGGGGGTCCGCTGGGGTATTGCATGGGTGGAATCATCACGTACACATCAGCTTCTCACCCTCCGAGCTTTTCCATTCGATTGTAGAGTTCTCTCCTCTCTTCCTTGTCCTGACTGGGTCCAAGCGGTAGTACCGCGCAACCCAGCGGTAGTACCGCTGAGGAGCCACAAGCGGCAGTACCGCTCCACAGCGATAGTACCGCCCGTGGCTCCACAGCACTAGTCCCGCTGGGGTGCCTGGCACCTCTACCTCGTCCTTAGCATCTTTGAAGAGATTCTCTCTCTCTCTCTCTTATGTGCCCCAGCGGTAGTACCGCACTGCCAGCGGTAGTAGGGCTGAAGGGTCACAAGCGGCAGTATCGCTCCACGGCAGTAGTACCGCCCGTGACCCCGCTGCCGTAGTACCGCTGGGCTGTGTGGATCCTACCGCCTCGACTCGAGGGGTCTTTTTCTCGTGTCGGGTTTTGCGGCACTAGTTGCGGTTGTAGAGGCGGTAGTACCGTTCCAGGAGCGGTAGTACCGCCCCTACCACCGCGGTAGTACCGCATTTAGGTCATTTCCCTACTAATCTCCTCTGCGCGGCAGTGCCGCTAGCTGGCGCGGCAGTACTGCTGTCCTGGCGGTAGTACCGCCCCCTCTCAGCGGTAGTACCGCCCTGTGCGGGGCTGGTTGGTGGGGGGTAACGGTTGGATTGTTTCCCCACTATAAAAGGGAGTCCCCTTCTTCTCTTTGACCTACCTCTTCCTCCCCCAAGCTCCATTAAATGCTCCAAGCTCCATTTTCGCCCGATCTATCTCTCTATCCAATCAAACTTGTTGATTTGCTCGGGAGTGGTTGAGAAGGCCCCAATCTACACTTCCACTAAGGGATTTTCAATTCCCCCACTCATCCCTAGTGAATCTTGTTACTCTTGGGTGTTTGAGCACCCTAGACGATTGAGGTCACCACGGAGCCATAGTCCATTGTGGTGAAGCTTCGTGGTTTTGTTGGGAGCCTCCGATTAAGTTGTGGAGATTGCCCCAACCTTGTTTGTAAAGGTTCGGTCGCCGCCTTCAAGGGCACCAATAGTGGAATCACGGCATCTCGCATTGCGTGAGGGCGTGAGGAGAATACGGTGGCCCTAGTGGCTTCTTGGGGAGCATCGTGCCTCCACACCGCTCCAACGGAGACGTACTTCCCCTCAAAGGGAAGGAACTTCGGTAACACATCCTCGTCTTCACTGGATCCACTCTTGGTTATCTCTTACCTTTACTTGTGCAAGCTGATTAGTGTTACTTCTCTTGCTTGCTTGTTTGCTTGTTGGTATTGCATCATATAGGTTGCTCACCTAGTTGGACATCTAGACAACCTACTTTGATGCAAAGTTTAATTTGATTAAGAAAAGTTAAAAATTGGTAGTTGCCTATTCACCCCCCCCCTCTAGTCAACCATATCGATCCTTTCAACATGGAAGAGGAAGGTTTATCCTACATCAACGGTGCGTAGGAGTGGGAGAGTTAAACAAAAGAAAAAAAATTCCATGATGAAATATGAAAGGGATATTCTGGAATAGCAGAGGTCTAGTGGACTTGGCTAAAAGGAGATTCCTTAGTGATACATCAATAGAGCAAAAATTCGATTTCAAGGCTTTATTAGAGACGGATAGAGATAATTTCACCCCCCAGTTTCTCAACACCATTTCAGGGGGGTTAATTTTTATTGGCGCTGTTTACCTCCAAGGGGGCGATCTGTAAGGATCCTACTTGGGGTGAAGTCTGAATCTTTAGAGGTGCTAAGTGTGGTTCATGGTGAATTTGCTGCCATATTTCGTGTAAGATCGAAAATTGATGGCTTCAGATAGGCTTTCGTGGTCGTATATGGTGCGGCGGAGCCATAGCTCAAGCCTGACTTCCTCACAAATTTAGTGAGAAATTGTGGGGATGAAAGGTTGCCCATTATGGTTGGAGGATATTTCAATATCATTATAAGACAAGATGAAAAAATGACGACAACCTCGATGGAAGGTGGTTATTCATGTTTAATATGACCATTGGAAGTTTCGACTTGAGGGAGATTGACCTCACTGGTAGACAATTCACGTGGGCCAATTCCTACTTATGAGAAATTGGACAGGGTTCTCACTAGTATTGAGTGGGAAAATAAATTTGCACTTGTAACGGTTCGTGCTCTATAGAGGGCCATTTCTGACCATACCCCACTGCTGGTTTATTCTGGGGAATTGACCCATGTGGGCAATAGAAATACTTTCTCTTTCGAACTAGGATGGTTTGAGAGGGAGGGTTTCATGGATCTCATTGCGATAGAATGGCACAAGGAGTCTCATGGGACCTCTCATGTGGAGAGATGGCAAAACAAAATTAGACATTTGCGCCAATTCTTGAGAGGATGGGCCAAAAACCAAAGTGGTATTTATAAAGTTGAAAAAGAGAGACTGACACAAATTTTTAATGAACTTGATGTGAAAGTGGAATCCACCCTTCTTAATATGTCTGAGCGAGCTATTAAGAATGAGGCCGAGAAGAAGCTACAAGCCCTTATGAGAGAGGAGGAGATGAAATGGGTGCTTAGAGCAAAGTTTTCTAAGATCGTCCAAGGAGATGATAATACACAGTTCTTCCACATGATACATTGGTACAGTGAGGTGCTATACAAATGGTTTCAATTGTACATGCCAAATCATTTCCAGTCGTAAGTACATCCCACACGGTCAGTCCCGGCTAAACGTTTCCGTTCGTATGTACATTCCACATAATCAATCCAAGGAATACATTTCTGTTAGTATGTACATCCCACAGAGTCAATCCAAAAGGTACGTTTATGTTTGTATATACATCCCACGCAGGCACTCCAAGAAAAATGTTTCCGTTCGTAGGTACATCACACACAATTTTCCCCATTAAATCGTTTGTGATGGCGTTGCAATTGAAGATGATGTTAATAATTTTATCGTTTGCGTTATTGAATGCATCACACACGGTGCGTAGAAGAAACTGTGTGGCATAGGCTGTCCATCACACACACTTTTTATATGGTAAACATTTGCGCAAGGTTTCCTAACACAAACAATTTTCAAGAGGAAGTTGTGTGTGATTGTTCATAGATCCAACATTTTTATTCCTAGAAATGGTCTGCGTTTTCTGAGGTGATTGCCCATGGTGTTTTCTCAATAACTATTTGCAATAGAAAAAACCCAATTAGCGGGCTAATTGTCCTATTATTAATAATCCATTTAATAATATAATTGACATTTCATATTAAGCACACAATATATTTCACTTTCGTATTAAGGAAGCAGTATTTCATAATTGAAATACATCAGAGTACAACATCATATAGCTTCAGCACTCAACTACCCCATTACACAACTACACCAGCACCAAGTTTCACATGCAACATCTATAACCTTTCGAAATTAGCATCATAGACGGTGCATAGACAAATGAATCTCATGTGGAAAATTGCTGAAGCAGTAGGCGGATATTGAGCCTACATTGATACTGAAGGTCTTTGCAACTTTAGGCCAGTGCCTATGGATGATTGACCATCCATCCTTCGTCCTCTTTAGGAACACTTCAATATTGAACCATGGGTGTTTAATGAATACCTTCCTCGCCTCCTGACCATACATGTGGTTTGAGGGGTAATCATCAGTGAACTGCTTTGGAAAGGCCTGAAAACAAGGATGTGCATAAATATCTTCTCTAGATTGGAAATGGGGCAAAGTAATAAAGAAGGCAAGGTATAATAGTTAGTACCATCCTGTAGTGAACTGATGTCTTTTTCATTGTCCAGACAAAGATCTTGTTGTTTTTTGTCGCTAATTTCTGTATCCTAACAATCTTTCTGAGTTTCTTGACTTGACTGATATTCATGGACAACTCATTTCCCCATACGCAAAAAGGGCCGAACAGTGGGTCAAAACCTCTGACAGGAGGACCTCCATTTTAAAAACCTAAATATTAGAATGGTTCCTGCAACACAATAATGTGCTATTAGACAAACGACCATGCATGTGCAAACCTCGGTTGTAAACCTCTGTGCTTCTCATTGTTTCCTTGCAACACATATAAGGTAGTTAGTGATCGGGTTAAGTGAGGGTTCGCACGCTATCAGTAAAATATGTTGATGAAAAATAAGCACATTGCAGATTCGTCGGATTAATTCGAGCCACATGGAAAACCCATTTATCCATACAAATCATGATTAAGATCTAGGAAATATATCAATTGTATATGTTTCTCATGTATTAAGTGCAACCAAATTTGATTTATTCCTCACATGCACAACAATACAAAATTCTACCCACGACAATTGGACATCACATTGCAGAATTGAACCAAATAGTTAACTAAACACCACAAAAAATGAACCAAACATTAACTGAGCACCACATTGCAGAATATAACACACTCCTAATAGAAGATCAAACAGTTAACCAAACCAAGCATGCTTAACAACTTGGAAATATAGCAATCGTATTTGTTTCCCACATACTTAGTACAACCAAATTCGATTTATTCTGCACATGGTATACAATATCAAAATGCACCCACGACAATTGAATATTGCATTGCAGAATTGAACCAAACAGTTCACTAAACACCACAACAAATGAACCAAACATTAACTAAGCACCACATTGCACAATATATAACATACTAGAAGATCAGACAATTAACCAAACCAAGCATGGTTGACAACCTGGAAATGTAGCAATTGTATTTGTTTCTCATGTATTTTGAATAGATAAATTTGATTTATTTCTCACATGGAAGACAATACAAAATTGCACCCTAAGGAATTGAACATCACATTTGCAGAATTGAACCAAACACTTAACTGAACAAGACAACTAATTAATCAAATAGTTAATAAGTGAGCACCAATTGCATGACATATAGAACATATACACTAGAGCAACATATTGCATGGTAAAAGTAGATAGGAAAATTCATTAGAATTTGTTATGGAAAGGCAGGACCAGCACATGCAACAGGTAAACCGAGCATGCTTAACCGACATAGCTAGCAAACTGAATATAGGTCCTTATAGTGAGTTAATAAGACTAGCTACTCCTCATCGTCGAAGATATCGATGATGATTGGCTCCTTGGACATGGAAGAGTGCGAGGCCTCCACATCATGGGTGACGTCGTCGTAGTGCTGAGTTGCCTGAGACGCTCCCGGCACCAACCTGCTGGCTCTTGAGTTGAGGTAAGCACGGGCACGCTAAGAAAACATCTTGTAGTCTTCGTCGAAGGCACCGACACTGGGCTCGAGAAAATGCCACGAAGTATCGTTTAAAGCAACCAACCGCATCGCAACGTCGATCATGGGCTCGACAGCGAGGTGCTCCTCCAAGATCTAGGGGTCGGCATGAATGGCAGCCATTGCGACCTCATCCACGCATGCGGCCATGATTTGCTTCTCCGCTGCCAAATGCTCCTTGAGCTCCTTGCTATACTCTATGCACCATCGCTTAGGGTGGTGCTTATTTGGGGTTGGGGTTGGTGATTTGGGTGGAAGGTGTGGATTACTTGCCTGGATCGACGAGGTCGAGCATCGTGAAGGTGGGTCACCGGCGAGGAGGTGGCGATGCAAGCAAGGAGTGAAGGTTTCAACTTGCAAAGGAAGGTAGAAAAAGGGGAAATGTGGCTTTTGGTAAGGGGGAGGGGCGGGGAGGTATATATTTCCATGGAAGCCAAAAAATTTGGATTGGTGCAGCGCAAAAACTAGCACGCAAAGTGTCATCAGACACAGTTCCTTATTCAACACTGTGTTTGATATGTGAACATCACAAATGATTCATATAGCATACCCCGTGTGTGATGAGTTCGAACATGCAAATTTTGGTCCGAATATCCCTAGTTACAGTGGTCATCCACATCATTGCATAATTTGGGTACACAAAGGATCCTACAGCACACCCACACTTCTTAATCGTGTAGGTTCAGCAATTAAATAGAGCTACCTGACCTAAACATTAACATAGCAAATTAAAGACCATCGCTCTAAATTAAACAAAGAGTACTACTTTGGCTGGCGCTCATAGATCTCCGCCGCCTCCTCCAGGTCCAACTCGCACCCGACGATCTCCTGGGTAAGGGGCTCCATGGCATCAATCGCACCATACTCGGTAAGCATCTCGCCATCCGCGTCAGCCATCTCTTTGGAAAAGGCCACCATGAGCTAGGCGTGGGCGATCGTGATCTGGGCTTGGACGGGCTCCGTCATGGCAAGGTATGCTACAAAGGAACGACAGCTGCTCGAACGCTCTCGGTGATTGCCAACTCTTTGGTCGTGGGTTGCGATCGTTGTTGGAGAAGCTCTGTTCGATTTGTGCAGTGAATACCATGAGCTGGGCGTGGGCAGCCTCGACATGGTCATGGGCGGCCTCCATCAGGGCTAAGGCCACCGCTGCAGAAAGGATAGCTATTGTGCCGCTCTCGCCAGTTGCTATGCCCAAGGAAGATGTTGCTAATCCCACTTGAGAAGTAACAGCAGCCGTCTGGGCTGCCTTGGCCGCCTGGTCGGAGATTGCGACCACGCTCACGTAGCTTGTTAGCACGCGCATGGCGGCTGCAGCCGCGCTCTCGCTGGAGTGGGCCACTGAAGTTGCCCTCACGACGCGGGTCCATGTCCCCATCTTTCACCGGCGATGATTGAACAGTCAAATGATATTTGGGGAGCAAGATAGTGTGCTTGACAGGCCGGCTGTGGACTATAGCCGACGCACCTTCTCACGTAAGCCATATGCGTACTATACTCCAACGGGGCTCCAAGATATTTTGTGATGCATATCACATGGTTGGTGATAATACACTGTGTGCGATCTACTTGATTTTTCGTCTTGATTTGAATTACATAATGGGTTTACAGCGGCAAAGGAGGGTGTTTGAATTGCTTGAACTTCTATCTGAAGTGAACATGCACACTATAGGTGTGTCATGAAAAAAATTGGAATTATTCAGGGTTCGTTCGGACATTTTTATGCATTAACTTGGTTTTGTAGGCATTTGAGTTGCACAATTCAAAATTAAACTACATGCACATGCTCCAGTGCACCAAAACGGGTTGTAAAATCATATATGTGTCCATGGGTTGATGCTTATGTCCCATGCAAGAAATGGGGATGAATGTCAAACACCACGGCACCACGGCTCTCCGACAAATGTTGAGGTACTTGCTTTTGTAATTCTAGTAAATCCAAAACTCGTATGAAATTCATGAACCTTGGCATGCTATCAGGGAATTACATCAACATGCTGGGGTAAAAAATATTGTCCCATTTGGGGTAGGTTATGGTATAAGCTTCTCACAAAGCAGAGCTTCTCACAAGAAGCCTCTTGGTTCCGGGAGGGAAAGTGTCACCTTTGTGGACAAAATGATATTCGTCGCCTCTTCTTGTCAATTTTTTTCTGGTGTCAACATAGAACAATAGGAGTGTCGTGTTAAATTTTGGAATTTTTTGGGGGTTCGTTTGGATATTTTTTATATGTTAACTGAGTTTTCTAGGAATTTGTGTGCATAATTCAAATTTGAACTATATGCACATGCTCTACTGCATAAAAACGATATCCATTGCATGTTCCTGCTTTCAAAAAATTTCTAGTGTCGACATAGAACATCAGGTGTGTCGTGTCAATTTTTGGGATTTTTCATGGTTCGCTTCGACATTTTTATACATTAACTGAGTTTTCTATGCATTTATGTGCATAATTTAATTTTGAACTACATGCACATGCTCCAGTGCATAAATGGGTTCAAAATTCAAATGTGTTCTCCTTGGTTGCATGCTTATGTACCATGCAAGAAATGGGAATGAATGTCAAAGACCTTGCCACCGTCGCTCAGCCGCTAACAATGAGATACATGTTTTTTAAATTCTAGTAAATCGGAAAAGCGTTTGAAACTTATGAAACTTGACATGCTATCATGGAACGACATCAACAAGCCGTGGTAAAAATATTGTCCCATTTAGGGCAGTTCGGGGTATAAGCTTCTCACAAATCAGAGCTCCTCACAACAAGCCTCAAGTTTACGGTAGGGAACATTTCACCTTTCTGGACGAAACGATATATGTTGCCTCTTCTTGATTTCAATTTTTTTTCTAGTGTCAACATAGAACCACAGGAGTGTTGTGTTAAATTTTGGAATTTTTCGGGGTTGGTTTGGACATTTTTATACATTAACTATTTTCTATGCATTTATGTGCATAATTCAAATTTGAACTACACGCACATGCTCCAGTGTATATAAGTTGGTTGAAAATTCAAATATGTGTCCTTGGTTGCATGCTTAGGTCCCATGCAAGAAATGGGAATGAATGTCAAACACCTTGCCACCCTCGCTCGGCCACAAACATTGAGGTACATGGTTTTTAAATTCTAGTAAATCCAAAACTCGTCTAAAATTCATGAAACTTGGCATGCTATCATGGAGCGGCATCAACATGGTGTGGTAAAAAAATTGTTCCATTTGGGGCAGGTTTGGGTATTATCTTCTCACATACCAAAGCTTCCGTCAACAAGCCTCATGGTTCTGGTAGGGAATGTGCCTCCCTGGTGGATGAAACGGTATTCGTTGCCTCTTCCTATTTTCAATTTTTTTTCTAGTGGAAACATAGAGCCATAGGAGTGTCGTGTTAAAATTTGCAATTTCAGGGTTCGTTTGGACATTTTTATACATTAACTGGGTTTTCTACGCATTTTATGTGCATAATTAAAATTTGAACTACATGCACATGCGCTATTGCAGAAAAATGGGTTGACATATCAAATGTGTGTCCTTGGGTGCTTGCTTAGATCCCATGCTAGAAATTGGAATGAATTTCAAACACCAGGGCACTATTGATTGTTGGCAAAACATTGAGATGCTTCGTTTTTAAATTCTAGTGAATCCAAAACTCATCTGAAATTCATGAAACTTAGCATTCTATCATGGAATGGCACCCGACTTGTTGTGGTATTTTTTGTGTCCATTTTGAGAGAAAGGCGCACTTGAATAACAGCCAACAAAGGCATTTTGAAACAAATAGTTTCCACTTTAACATCTTAAATATTTTGTATAATTTAAATCATGTGCGTTCTATTAACCATTTACGGGACACCACACGTTAGTCTTTTAATGGCTAGGAGGTGTCGTGCGGACACCTGCTTGACTGAATGGGAGGCGTGCGAGTGCAATCCGCTTTGCAGGCTGACCGAGAGGTGTACAAGCTATCCTCCAATGCGAAGGATCATCGGGAATCATGCGAGTTGTACGCTGCGCGGGCTCACTGGGAAGCGAGCCCTTTGACTTCCACGGCCTCCCACCTTGCTCTCATCCTCTTCAGTAATGGCGCCTGAGCCGCTGTGTAATGTGGGCACCCTTACTGTTCGCCTCCCATTCCCCTCCCGCAGACCTCCACCAACGCCATGGCACGGGAGGATCATATGCCACTAGTCTTCTAGTTTGGTGAAGTCGACTCTGAGATAGACAAGATAGAAAATAAGGAGGAATGGGGCCTCATGGACATGGCCCTGAACGAGCTGGCCGCAACAGTTGCTGCCCCCGCGCCCGTCCCAGCTCCCATCCCCACGCCCACGCTAGCGACCATCCCCGTACCATTGACGGGCTGGTCGCCGAGCACTATTGCAGAGCTAGAAGCTGCGGGCATCAGCGAGGTCTCCGCGAACCGGAGAGAGCTCGTGTACATGCCAGCGCCTGTGCCCGTGTGCGCACCCCCCTCGGCGGCATGGTACACCACCGTTTACCGCTTCCTCGCAGAGCCGCGAGTTGCTGTCCTCCCGCACCCTACCCGTCGATCGCGCGATGACATGATGTTTGATTTCCATGTGAAGAACATTCTGTGAGCCTTGAAAACTTAAACAACGGCGTCCCGGAGGACGACAACGACAACACCGGCGCGGCACGCCGCCTCCGCTGCCGCCGGAATTAGTTTTTTTGGTTTAGTACTATATCTCGATCATATGAATATAAATTCGCAGTGTGACTGAATGAAAGATATGGTTTGAATGAACATGCATTTTTCTCTCTGAATGTACAGACTTATCAAACGATTTTCTTTAAAAAATGTCAATAGTTTCTCAATATAAAACACTCATCATAAACCTTTTAGATAGAACACCCATATGCAAATCGACAGCTTCCCTCGAATGCCCTCTGCCGCTCTAGACGTCCCTTCTCGAAGCGGGGGGACTCCTCGTAGATCTCCTCATTCCTCGCCTCTGCGGTGGCGTGTGCTGCGGCCATGACGGCGATAAGGGTCTTTGCATGCTCGACGAGGTGCTCCTCCTCCTCCTTCCGCAGGAACTCGATGTAGTGCACAAGGTTGCTGACACACGTGCGGGCCTGCACCTCCGCCTACCACCTTCGGGCGGAGGTGGCGGAGCAGGTGATGACCCTAGCGGTCGACGGTGGGCTCGCGGCCATGGCGGCCAGCGATGGGGTGGCGGCCACGACCACCACCTCCCTCCCTTGAGCCACAGTGGCAGGGCGGGTGATGGCCATGGTGGCTGGCAGTGGGGTGGCAGCCACGACTCCCACCTCCCACCTTCGGACGTAACGGTGGAGCAGGCGATGGCCCTGGCTTTCGATGGTGGTGTGCCGGCTAGGACGGTAGATGATGGGGTGGTGGCAACAGTGGCCGACAACAGCTGCCAACGGGTAGTGGTGGCGGAGTGTGTGGTGGGTGTTCCACACACAACCAACAGGGATGCCACACGCACTACACTATGTTGGGGACTGCGCTACCGCCGCAGTGTAGCCTCCCAACTAGAGCTGTCCTCTTATGACGGTGGAGTGGCTGAGCCACGACGACAGACTGGTCCCATTGGCGATTGTGGGAGAAACAGACGAAATAAGCTACTGGGAGGGAGGGGAAATGCGACGCAGGACTCGCCGGCCGTGAGGGTTAATATAGAAGGCCGGTAAACATTGGGATTTCGGGGATTTCACCGAGTCGGGTGAGAATCTTGCGCGGGAACCAGCGCGGTTGCACGGGAATAGGCTCACCAACGATTCATTGGTGCCACTTAGAGCCACTGTTTGACCAAAAGAACGCCCTCATGCACTACTCAAGCTTGCGCTCGAAGCCGTGTGCGGCAGCTGGGTGAGAGGACGTGTGAGAGGAGGTCGAAAGGACACGTGCACATACGGTTAATAAAAAAACATTTGCGACTTAATTACATACTTCCCTCGTCCTGGTTTATAAGTCGTTTTTGTATTTGTGTGCCAAATTTTGACTAGAGATTTAACTAAGAAAATACTAATCCATGTCGCCAAAGATTATATCGTTGGATTCATATATGAACATAGTTTCCAATTGTACAATTTTTATAACATGCATTAACATATCGTTAGTCAAACTTAAGGTCAAAATATGACATAGAATATAAAGGGGACTAATAGACCAAGATGGAGGTAGTAGCACACGGTCGCTCTCTATGCAGCATTGCAACTGCTGGCCAGCTTATAGATGACCATTCCCTGCATGTTCAACTGCTCTATGTGTGTGGTTGCTCGCAGTTGAGGCAGCCGCAGCGCGCCCTACTCGTATCCCGCCACGCGCTCTCTGCTCTCGTGTCCCTCCGGGTGCTCTGCCCTCTCCCCTCCACGCGCGCTACCAGTGTTTGGGGCTGGCGCATGATCATGTACGTTCGTGCTGCCATTATGCATGGGGTTGCACCAGGCGCGACGCCACGATGCAATTACCCGCTGCAAAAACTACCATGCGGATGTGACGAGAATCCAGGCCGCCCATTTATTCCTCCGGCCATTTACCTTCATCTCTCATGCCAGACGACACAATAAGCACACCCACAATGACACATATAGAGAGGACATCCAGCGGTTCCAATGGCGCTCCCCGTGGCTCCAATGGCTCTCCTAGCTACCGACGACGACAACGGGGGCCAATTCACCATGCAGCACATAGTGGACACCCACATAAGGGGGAGAACCTCTCGATGGTGTACACGAACAAGCAGGTCTCGGTGGATAGCTCCATCCAAACTATGGAGCAGTTGCTTGCTGAGGACAAGTAGCAAGTGGTCGGCTTCGACCTCGAGTTCACCAGCGGTCGTGTCAGGCACGATTAGAAGGTTGTCGTCGCCCAGTTATGTGTGCGACATGATGTCCTCTTCTACCACTACCACCTGGCCACAAGGCCTTGCGAGCGTTTCTCTAGGTTTATGAACAGCTCCAACTACAGTTTCGCTATGGCGGACCCAACTAACGATCGACAAGCGCTCAAGGTTTCGGGCTTGACCTACCAGAATCTTGTCAACATCTGTGACCACTACAAGGTCTGGGGCATTGAGAACAACAAACATAACTCCCTGGTTGACCTCGCCTCAGCCATCATCGACCATTACTACATGAAGATGAAGGATGAGAGCAAGAAGGACAGGAATGCCTAGCAGAAAAAGGATGAGAGACTGGATGAACAACACATCAAGTACGCGACCAAGGACGCATACACAAGGTCCGAGACGTACATACGAATCATTGACATGAGGAAGTGTATTCGTCCCGCCCCAGACGAGAGATCAAGCCACAGAGCAGTGGCGGGAGCATCACAAGACGTAGATGACTAGTCAATCATTTCTCCTAGTTTAGAATGCATGTGTTTGTTTATTCAGGTGTGTGCAAAAGATCTGTATAGTCACTTATGTAATTGGATGTTTGTATTAGTTATCAATGTTCTATCAATCTTACCCAGATGGTTTTTATCTTACAAGACATCATAAGTGCAAATAGGAATTGAAGGAAAGCATGTTCCAGCTGAAAAAATATTTATGTGCACACAACTTAAGTCGCGAACACTAAATGTTAAGAGATCGATGAGAAGGTTTGAAAATTTTGGAATATATTGAGAACATCTGGTGTACATACACAGAAAATTATAATCAAAAACAAACAACCAGGCTTATGCCGTAAGTTAACTATTATTAGAAGGTCGTTGGCTCTGATCCCGCGTATGGGCTCGCCCCACTCCTCGCCAGCCGCTAGCAACGATGTGTCCTTCCCATCGCTCCACCACCATGTGGCCAAGAGGTAGAGGCGCCTCTTTGCCTCCTGTTGTGCTAGCGCATAAGGCAAACTTGTAGCCCTTCGAGACCTACAACGGCAATATCAGTTTTCTCATCACATACAAGAACTTAAGTGACTTTCTTGATTCCTAACGGTGAGATTCCCCATGTCGAGGGCTGGACCATAAAGAACTTCAAGAAGTATTAAACAGTGCTGCTGAATGTGTGGGTGGGGAAATGTATAATTCTACATATTTCTCCATTGTACACAAAGTTTTATCCTTGAGCTAGACCATCAGGTATCCACCTCTAAAATCACACTTATGGGTTCCCCCTTTTTTTCAACTGAGGCGGGTAGCCGCGGTGGCCACTAAAAAAACTAGCTCCTGCTTTGGTGTTTAGTGGGCAGCCGCATCCCGCCCCTCCTGCAACCTGAGCTACTGTAGATTACAAGTATATTCTTATAAGAAATTACATCTTTGTTCGATTGAAAAAATTGTTTGTACATTTTTGGGTGAAGTTTTCCATTTTGATTATGAAGCTGGTGTAGGGTCAGGTTGTGCATTATTTATAATGTGGTTTGGCCACACTTGCGTCTAGAAAGTGATTTTCCCTTATAGTACCTTCATGAGATTTTGAGTTCTTACCCTAACTCAAATTATGACATTGCAGATTCTAGGTGCAGACCTCCAATAATATGACCAATTGCAGCAACAAACTCTGGTAGAGTTAACTTGCGTCAGCATAATACATGAAGGTTTGGAATTTGCACAAAAAGTGATAGAGGCAAAGGTGTCCCGTCTTTCGATGAGATAGTGGTTATCGTTTTAGAGGAAGTCGACTATGACGATCCGACTACGAACGTGCGAGGACGTCACGCCTTAGCAATCGCTAAACCAACTCTGAGGGGTTATTGACCACGCCGGAGCACGATCAACCTAACCACGAGTGCCTATTTCCTGCGAGCAAACAAAGAACAAGCAAGAAACTGAGATTGTAATATGGATATTGCAAATATAAGATGAAAGCTTTATTGATCAAGGTGGGGTTCTGTGACGTCTTGGTCTGGTCGTTGGACACAAACGAATTATGCGAAGTTGCAGCTATGGCAAACTTTTAATCTAAACAAAACCCAAAAGTCTAAACGATGCCCTAAGGGTTGTATATATGGAGGAGAGAGGGGGAATTTCGTGGCCCTTGGTGGAGGGGTCTGAAACCAACCCTAATTCTTGTTTCCCCACACATACGGACTCTAAAAATAGCCTATACTTAAGTACTTCAAACATACATGGGCCTGGCCCAATAATAAGGTGACGCAGCACCTAGAATAGCCTATGGACGAAATTTATGAAGTGGCATCTTGTATATTTCGTCCCATGCTTCATGCACTCATTATGGTGGCTTCAGAGTCCTGGAATCATCACTTGTAACTTTATTCTTGTTCCCCTTGCGCATGCCATCATCTCCATGCTTGAACTTGCTCCAAGGTTCATCTTTCTTGTCCAAGCTAGGCCCTTCATTTGTAAGCAAAACAAATGTATCCAATTTAGGCAGCATCATATTCTCACGAACATTAGAATCGTTACCAAGAAACGAAAGTACCTGATAATTCAATTGGCGTGCGCGAGCTCTAGTAATTGATCCAGTATGTATAGCAGCAGGGGTTGTGGGTGTAACAATGGTATTGATGTCCTCATCAAAAAGTACTTGCACTAAGAGGTAATTTCTAGTTAAAATATCTCCTCTATTTTGGTTTAAGAACATGTCTGATGTTACTTTTGATTTGTATATAACTTGTGTTTTTTAACATGTATTAGTCAAAAAGTAGTTCCTGCTTAATTACATTTCATTTTTGTGGTAATACCAAGAAACATGTTGTGATGTTACTACATGTTACTTGAATCAGAATCTCTTGATCAGAATCATCTCCACCGTGTTCTTCACGTGTAATAAGAGCCAAAGTCTCCTCATCATAGTCACTAGCGGACTCATACCCACCATCCTCAGTAGCAATCATCACACGCTGAGATTGGCATTCTCTCGCAAAATGTCCTCTTCCCTTACAACACAACAAATAATATCACTTGTGTGCCCTGTTGATGCCATGGAAGAAGAAGAGCTCTGCGCAGGCCCGACAGGTGTGCTCTTGGCAGATAGTGGTGGTTGTGCCTGCTTTCTTGTATCACGGCTGGAGGTGGCACCTGATGGAGGTGCTGGTGGAGTGGAAGTAGAGGATGCACGTGGTGTCCATTATGAAGATCGACCCGCAGAAAAGTTAGTTCGCGCCAATGCATGTCGATCCTGCACTTCATGTTTAGCTTTACAAGCAAGATGGAGTAAACGAGTGATATTAGTATAGTCCTTATACGCTAGAATGGTCTGAATCTCTCTATTTAATCCACCCATAAAACGTCCAAGCATAGCTTCATTCTCCTCAATAATGCCACATCTAATAATGCCAGTTTGTAATTCCTGATAATATTCTTCTACAGAATTTTTTCCTTGTCTTAAACGCTGCAATTTTTTAAGTAATTCACGTTGATAATATGGTGGAACCCAATGAGTACGCATAGCAGTTTTCAAAGCAGCCCAAGTAGCTGGAATAGGATATAATCTACAATGTTCAGACCACCAAACACATGCAAAGCTAGTGAAAGCACAAACAGCAGCAGGAACACGTCTCTCCTCAGGATATTGTAAACATGTAAATCGTTGTTCAATTTCTAACTCCCAAGTAAGATATATATCAGGAACATATCTACCCTCAAATGGTGGAATATTCAATTTTAGTTTAGTTAGATGGTCATGTACCTCAGGTGGTGGTGCAGCCCTACCATTGCGATGATATGCATAAGGACGACCTGGTGGTGGTGCTGGTGGTTGCACGTAGTTCTGATTTTGGTCAACCTCATCCTCGTAATGGTCCTCCACCTCTGCAGTAGCAGTAGGAGCGGCAGAAGCATCAACAGCGGCACCAGAATTTTGCCCAGGGTCAATGGGAATGCGCTGTGCTCGTCCCACTTGATTTGGAAAGCGACGTTGTTGTTGTTGTTGTTGTTGTAGAGGTGCGTTAGGGGCAGCCAGTGGTGGTGGTGGAAGACGCGCAAGCAATTCACTAAACATGTTATCGAGCTTTGTTTCAAACATCTTCTCCATGCCATCTATCTTCTCCATGGCCTCTTCAAATCTGTTTAGCACATCTTGCACCTATCCACTCATCATTTGCTGAATTTTATCATGCAACTCCTTATTCGTCAGGTTCTCCCAGTCAGTCTCGTCGCTTTGTGATCCTGCCATGGTTAGCAGCAATAGAAACACACAAGAATATGAATCTACAGACTGCTAACAAGAGGTGGTGGTGGATGTCACAAAATCGTCAAGAACATCTCAAATTCTTACCAGTTCTTACCCAGCAGCAGGCGGTGATCGGCAACCGTCGTAGTCAAAACTCTCAAAGCTTGGATAGAGCGATTACTAGGGAGAGTCAAGCGCACGAGTAGATGTATGTGGAGCTGGGAAGGCTTATAATATGGTAGCAAAAAGGGTCAGCAATAATCAATTCAGAGATGCAAAGTTGAATAAATGCTCAACGACGGTACTGTGCTAGTCCTAGGCTAGACCGTGCTAGAGACGCGAGCCTAGAACACTAACAAAATCACGGCGATGCACGTAAACAAGGGAAAAGCACACTCTGGAACTTTTTTTTCACTTTTTTTGCGCTCTTTTTTTTTGCGCTCCTCCATTTTTTTTGGCGAAAAATCACTATAATGGCGAGTGTCTCAAAACTCTTCCGTCGTCAAACTGATAGGATGGGCATGAAATTTTTTTTGACTTTTTTTTCGGAAATCAGGGCAGCGACGACGAAAAAGTGCGACAAAAAATCACTATGATGGCACGTGGCTCAAAAGACTCAGAAAAGCCTAAAAATAGGATAGGGAAAAAATATTTTTGCCTGTGAAAATTTTGGCCTAAAAACTGCCCGGGGGTCTCCAGATGAAAAAATATTTTTGCCTGTGAATTTTTTTCCAAGACCTACTCAGGCAAGGAAACACGAATCGGAAATTAGACGGACCTCGAAAACAAACCTAATATGAAAGGAACTCGAATTGGTAGTGGATATATGATGGTAGGATATGGCAGCGGTGGTGGTATATGGATACGGATTGGTGGTGGTATATGGATACGGGTTGGTGGTGGATAAGCGGTGGTGGTAGATGGCAGGAGCGACGATGATGGTGCGGCGGCGGCCTGACAACTTATGACCAGAACTCGAAACTCTAAAAGACTAGAATCTAAGACCAGTAACTAGACACAACGATGCAACCGCAAATTCAACAAAGCAAAATACTGAAAAGACTATGCAAAGGCTCAGATTGGTTCGGATATGATGAACTAACCCTAATTTTTTTGGGCTTTTTTCGTGTACTGTAGGTATGAAGAACAGACTCGATCTAAACTACGAAAAACTGGAAAATCTCACCAAGCAACCTGAAAATCTGATACCACTTGATAGAGGCAAAGGTGTCCCGTCTTTCGATGAGATAGTCGCTATCGTTTTAGAGGAAGTCGACTTTGACGATCCGACTACGAACGTGCGAGGACGTCGCGCCTTAGCAATCGCTAAACCAACTCCGAGGGGTTATTGACCACGCCGGAGCATGATCAACCTGACTACGAGGGCCTGTTTCCTGCGAGCAAACGAAGAACAAGCAAGAACCTGAGATTGCAATCTGGATATTGCGAATATAAGATGAAAGCTTTATTGATCAAGGTGGGGTTCTGTGACGTCTTGGTCTGGTCATTGGACACAAACAAAGTACGCGAAGTTGCAGCTATGGCGAACTTTGAATCTAAACAAAACCCCAAAGTCTAAATGATGCCCTAAGGGCTGTATATATGGAGGAGAGAGGGGGAATTTCGTGGCCCTTGGTGGAGGGGTCCGAAACCAACCCTAACTCTGGTTTCCCCACACATACGGACTCTAAAAACAGCCTATACTTAAGTACTTCGAAAATACATGGGCCTGGCCCAATAATAAGGTGACGCAGCACCTAGAATAGCCTCTGGACGAAATTTATGAAGTGGCATCTTGTATATTTCGTCCCATGCTTCATGCACTCATTATGGTGGCTTCAGAGTCCTGGAATCATCACTTGTAACTCCGTTCTTGTTCCCCTTGCGCATGCCATCATCTCCATGCTTGAACTTGCTCCAAGGTTCATCTTTCTTGTCCAAGCTAGGCCCTTCATTTGTAAGCAAAACAAATGTATCCAATTTAGGCAGCATCATATTCTCATGAACATTAGAATCGTTACGAAGAAAAGAAAGTACCTGATAATTCAATTGGCGTGCGCGAGCTGTAGTAATTGGTCCAGTATGTATAGCAGCAGGGGCTGTGGGTGTAACAATGGTATTGATGTCCTCATCAAAAAGTACTTGCACTAAGAGGTAATTTCTAGTTAAAATATCTCCTCTATTTTGGTTTAAGAACATGTCTGATGTTACTTTTGATTTGTATATAACTTGTGTTTTTTAACATGTATTAGTCAAAAAGTAGTTCCTGCTTAATTACATTTCATTTTTATGGTAATACCATTGTGCTTAAGAACATGTTGTGATGTTACTTTTTATATAAAATTTTGGTACTTCTGCAGCAAGTATTTTTCGAGGAAATTGAAAAAACTGTAGCACTAATTATTTTTTGTCTTTTTGAAGATGCACCATGGGCCATAGTATAAAATATCGCGAAGGGAGTTATAGGTTAAATATTATATTTACCATCATGCCAATAATATCGCAAATGGAGTTATAGGTTATATAAATCTAACTACTCCCTCTGATCCATATTAGTTGTCGCTCAAACAGATGTATCTAGTACTGAAATACGTCTACATACATCGGTTTGAGCGACAAATAATATGGATCGGAGGGAGTATTACCTTTTGCTGTTGCAGGGCACCATGGTACATGTCCTTGTCAACAACATCAAGTTCAAAACTTCGTGTCATGCATCCATGAATGATTAGTCAACACATTATCAAATTTCAAGGTTGGGGAGAATCATAATGGACTTATGTACTTAGCTGGACCTTACTTGTGGTAGCACTATAACTATGTGTAGCGACCAGACCTCAAACAGTCTGATCTCTGTGCTTCAGTGTCATCCCTAGATCAATATTGCTGACACGCACAGTACTTGAAGAATTTATATTAGAGTAGCAATCACACACTTATTACAACGAGTGTCTCAAAAGAGAACTTAGTACAAATAATATGGCTTAAGGCCATCTAATAACGATAACAGCGGAAGGCTTGGAAGATAAGTGAGTCCATCAACTACAACGGCATCACTGAGTATAGAACCACGACATAAAGGCACCTTACTCGTCGTCTGGAAAGTCTGCAACATGAACGTTGCAGCCCGAAAACGGGTCAGCACATGGAATATGCCGGCAATGTAACACACAGAGAGTAATGAACAGAAATAGGCTATACTACATGCTTATATGGCTGGTGGAAAGCTCTATGGTTACAGTTTTGCGTAAAGCCAGTTTTTCCCTACTACAAAGGAATAAATTTTATTTAACTATCATGGTGGTTGTTAAACATTGAGAGTGTAGACACCCTATCAATCCCAATTAAACATCATCATTAAAACCCAACAAAATTAATTAAAGTCACATGATGAGATTCACATGATAATCCAAGTACTAGATACTCAAGACGTCCATAACCGGGGACACGGATAATCATGATTACTTTATACACTCTGCAGAAGTTTGCGCACGTTTCCCCACAAGACTCGATCTCCTCCGTTGGGATTCTCGCACTACATGGTGTTTGAGAAATAGATGACCGAGACATAGTCTTTCAGAAGCGCTAGCACCTTACGATCGGGTAGACCGTTACACCTACTTTCCCCTACATCTGCTAGTCTACCACTATAAGAGTTCGCACGACTTAATCAACTATGCTAGAGCCCATAGTAGTTTGTGGCTGCACACGGAAGTTTCTAGTATGAATAATCTCATGATCCCTTTGAGCCTGGGTGGCGGTCCATAAAGAAAAACAGGCAATCGATGGAATACCCAGGTGCCTCAATCCACCTAGATGTGTATTAAAGTTGCCACCTTAAATAAACCATTAATTAACAATCTCACATCTGTCATGGGTACACTCACCCAATCCACGTCTACTAGCATAGCATATCAATATAAGCAAACGTAGAAGTAACTCCTAAGGGTTTGATAATAAAACAGGTAACAGGTACTACCTCATCTACTTTCCCAACCCACAATTTAATTAGATCCTAATCATGCAATGTTTGAGGATTGATCTAGTGCAATAAAACAGGGTAGTAAGATGGTATGATCAAAGTGTTACTTGCCTTGCTAATGATCCGTGAAACCTAGATATTCGAAGTAGCAAGTGACGCACTCCGGGTACTCTATCGCAAAGAAACAAGCACACAATAAGCACTCATCTAAAGCACATGTAAACTCGAATAAGAGATCCAACCAGAAAGTTCACCTTAAGAACTTTGGTTTGCAAAAAAAATCAATTCAAACGAAGCAACGAAAGTCAAACAACGAAAGAAACAAGCTTCGTTTACTAATCTGGATCTAAGTCAAATTTTACAGAAACAAAAACTTGTTTGAGTTGGTTAAACGGAAAGAGAGTTCCGAGACGAAACTCAAGGCGCTTGAATCGCCTGATTCCGATAAACGAGTGAAAAGTTAAACTAAAACGAAAATTAGATCAGAAATAGCGATCAGAAATAATCACGGAAAATCCAAGAAGGAAAAAAAGACGAACAGGCTAAAAACGAACGTTCGCTGTCTGCGGCTAAACGACGAAAACTGTTCGTTAAAACGAATGTACGGACGAACGTCCACTAAATAAACTAAATCGGGAAAAAAATAAACACTACTAAAAAAAGAAAACTACCGTGGTTTTTATAAAAAAACCGGGCGGTAAACCGGTGAAGACCGGCGGCGACGGCGGCTACCTCCAGCGGTGGCGAACTCCGGCGGGGCGGCGGCGAGGCGGCGTGCGGCCCGAGCGGCGGCAGCGGGCGGCGGCTCGGGGCGGCGGCGTGTAGGGTTAGGGAGGGGCTGGGCGGCTCGGGGCTGGGCTCCCCCGGCTTATAAAGGCCAGCCGGGCTAGAGTCTGGGTCGGGTACGGCCCGGCTAGGTCGGTTCATTTTTTTAAATAGTTTCGCGTAGAAAAACAAATAAAAGAAATACTAAACGGACTCCAAAAATCCCGAAATAAATTT
The DNA here is from genome assembly GCF_002162155.2 of Triticum dicoccoides. NCBI lineage: Eukaryota > Viridiplantae > Streptophyta > Magnoliopsida > Poales > Poaceae > Triticum > Triticum dicoccoides. The sequence continues at coordinate 299,894,326 of NC_041390.1, read as the reverse complement.
TCCCCGACTTCTAAAATCAAGCCAGACAAGGTGAACAATCATTTGGGGCCTAAATGCAATTTTGAAAAATGTGTATTTTTCCTAAATTCAAATAAAACAGCAAAAAACTCCAAAATAAAATCGTATATGATTTTTTTATTAAATCCTCAATATTCCTTTAATTTGGGAAAGTCATTTTATTCCCTCTCACTTATTTTTATAATTGGAATTACTGAAGATAAATAATTAAATCAAATGATCCTATTTTCAAAATTTGAGAAAACCCCAAATATGAAAATAACGAAATCCCCAACTCTCTCCATGGGTCCTTGAGTTGCGTAGGATTCCTAGGATCATGCCAAAATGCAAATAAAATATGATATGCAATGATGATCCATGTATAACATTCCAAATTGAAAATTTGGGATGTTACACTATGTATACATACATTTGGTTCTGATATATTCATGCTAATTTCCTATAATTATTTCTAGGTGCATTTGGATGCAAGGCACCATTAGTGCGCATATGCTACTGCCACAATCAATTTCCAGCTATTTCTTGTTTTGGTCACCTTTGGTTACATCAATGGGATCAATGCAAAGTCAGATTGCATTCCTATTTCATTTACTGTTGCCCAAATCATTTATCATAGTTAGATTGCATTCCTATTCCATTTACTGTTGCCCAAATCATTTATCATTCCTATTCCTTTTAAGGGAGGATCTTGGTGCTCCTAGACCAAGGGAATGGGGACTTTTCCCACTACCCACATTCATGTGGGCCCCCCATGCAGGTGGGCCCCACCCTAGAACCTTATGTGTACAATACCGAAAAAACTCAAACTTGTTTTGGAACCCCAAAAACAACTTTCCATATATGAATTTTTACATCCGGACCTCCTTGTGACGTCCTGGATCCCATTCGGGACTCCGAACAACTTTTAGACGTCACCATATTAAGATATCAATACTACCCTAGCGCTACTGAATGTTAAGTGTGTGACCCTACGGGTTTGAGAATCATGTAGACATGATTGAGACTCCTCTCTGGTCAATAAACAATAGTAGGACCCGGATGCCCATATTGGTTCCCACATATTCCACGAAGATCTTTATGAGTTGAACCACGATGTCAAGGATTCAGTCAATCTTGTATGCAATTCCCTTTGTCCTACGATATGTTACTTGCCCAACATTCGATCTTTGGTATCTCCATACCTAGTTCAATCTCGTTACCGGCAAGTCTCTTTACTCATTCCATAATACAAGATCCCGCGACTAAACTCATTAGGCACATGAAGCTTCTTATGATGTTGTATTACTGAGAGGGCCCATATCTCTCTGTCACACAGAGTGAGAAATCCCAGTCTCGATCCACACAACCCAACAGACACCTTCGGAGATACTTGTAGAGCACCATTATGATCACCCAGTTACAAATTTACATTTGATAGCACACAAGGCATTCCTCCGGTATCCGGGAGTAGCATGATCTCATGGTCAAAGGAACATATACTTGATATGAAGAAAGCTATACCAAATAACTAAATGATCTGATGCTAAGCTTGTCCATCACATCATTCTCCTAATGATGTGATCCCATCATCAAATGATAAGTCATGTCCATGGTTAGGAAACATTAACCATCTTTGATCAATGAGCTAGTATGGTAGAGGCTTACTAGGGACACGGTGTAGTTTATGTATTCACAAATGTATTTAAGTTTCCGGCCAATACAATTCTAGCATGAATAATAAACATTTATCATGAACAGGAAATATGATAATAACCAACTTATTATTGTCTCTAGGGCATATTTCCAACACTCCCACCATGTCCGACCATGAGCCCCAAGAACTGTCCAGCTATTGCCTTCGCCTCCTCCTCATCCGCCTTGGCACTGTCTAGCTCTGCCTCCATAACCTCCTCCGGAGCACAAGGTTCTGAAGATTTCTGCCTCCACGTCACCTCAAGCGGCTAATCGGTCGCTGATGTTTAGCCACCAAGCTTGGTGTTGATGGAGGGTAGGAGCAGTGGCCTTCCTGGGACCATAGCGACAGTGACCTACCATGCACTACTCTTCCTCGCTGCCAGCAGCGCCCATGCACATGTGCCGGCTTCATGGTCGTGGCGGGGAGGGCGACCCGGGGGGAGCCGGCGATGTCCTTCATCTGCTCATGCGATAGTACATCCAAGAGAGCTGAACAACCAAGGCTCTGATACCACTGTTGGGTTCTACAGTAGGGTGCGTCCACTGCAATTTTAAATTCTCCTACACGCAGAACAACCAAGATCATGCTATAGGAGATGGATCACAAATTGTTACCACTAGACGCGCAGTGTCGTGCAGCGGAAGAAGAGTTGGGGTAGCGCATCCATGTGGATCGTCTCCTCCTCGTCCGATCTGCCTTGAACAGCCGGTCGTCGGATCCCACGTATAGGTTCGCCTGAGCAGTGCAAGTGCACATCTCTAACGGTATTCACACATGCAGGAGGAACACCATGCGACGGACTACTAGGTCCGTTCAGACAGTTGGCGGCGAGTGGAGGTGGCTAGTTGCAAGAGATGCAAAACCCTAGTGATGGCGCCAAAGCGATCTACCGAATGAGTGTGTCGCACCCCCACAATATATAGGCGAATGTCGCAGGCTCAACACTTGGGCCTCACACTGATCCTAAAGCCCAAAGTCTTTTCGACATGGATCCGAGTAGGATCACCTCTGACTCGTGGAGTCGGATCCAACCTCACAGGTTCCCACCCTTAAGCGCTCGACACCTTAGGTTCTCGTTCACTTGGTTGCGAGTAAAATCATATCTGGCTCGGCTAGTTGGTAGCGGCCTCTAGCAAAGCATTCCGACTCCAAGTGTCCGGTGAAGCTTGTTAGGAGAACCTGTACATCACAATTCTGTTCCTTTTGCCGCACGATATATGTTGTCAGGCTCAAAGCGATACTCTCATCCTTGTGCCAGCCCGGCCTCTTTCTCGTTCCAGTGATGCCGACCACAAACCGGATTATCTCTTAATCCATGTCACATGGCCATGATTATCTTGGTCGGATCACACGAGGGGCCCAGTGTATATCTCTCCTGATTGGAGGGGCAAATCCCATCTTGCTTGACCATGTGTCGCAGCTTGGGTCTGGACAATCCTGAAACCTACCTTTGTAACTACCCAGTCATGGAGTAGCGTTTGGTTGTCCCAAAGCAGGTTTGACACCATCCCGAGTAAATGCGCCTGCTCAGGTCTTAGGACATAGAACATATATTTTACTAGAGACTCACAGATGACATATCACCATGTCTCATATGTGGGTCTGTCCGACTCGGACCTTATCTCGACCCAGATCCGACTATGCCAGATCCGACCAGATCCTTCCGAGTCCATATTATCTGGTTAGCATCCAATGCTTCATGGCTAGTGAGACCAAGCTATCGACTGTGGCATATGCTAGTCTATTCGGTTGCGCATCCACACAGCCCTTTCGACTAGGGACCTTTTAGGACAGTCCTCATACAATGCATAGTCCTACAAATAAGTCACATGCTTGCTGATACACATCATTGATAATGTCCAAGGACTATCTTTATTCATAAACACATAGGAAATATCATCATACATGATTGCCTCTAGGGCATAACTCCAGCAGATTCTACGGGAATAGTGTCACCGTTGTAGATGTTGTGCGAATTGATGTTGGTACCCCCCCGTACATATGCAAGCCAATCTCCATTAGCACCAAGCCTAACCCATGAAATAGTGGGCAGCGGGAAAATTGTGAAATGGACACGGAAGTAGTCTTTAGAATGCATTTGCTCTGTGATCAAACTCATCATTTACCTGCTCATCGGACAAAATTTGATTGCCCCTCAACGTCGGCATCTCAAGGGGCGTCAACTTGCAACTACGGCCATGCCGTGGTGGAGAGACCCCCCAGGAAACATCCTCGTCCTCGAGCACACATGGCAAACAAACTATCATGGCCTTCTCCCACGCATATTTACGCACCCTCCTGAAATATTTGGTGCAAGTACCACCGAGTCTTGCGGATGTGAGGAAGTCTAAGCAACTTACGATTTCTCCCAAATGATCGTCGTCCAAGGTCTCCCAACCTCGATGAGGATGAGAAGTGCCACCGCCTTGCGAATCCATGGCAATGGAGACGAACTGCCTTGTCCCTTGGGAAACGGGTTTACAAGAGAGGACATGGTAACTTCAAGGCTTCGTCCCTTCGGAAAGGATGTTCTGCGGACGCGCACTACTGTTGTTTATATTTGAGATTAGGGAGCTAGCGGGCAGTTTGTTGTAAGGCATGTTCGGGTCAATCCACCACCCCGGAATTAAAGAACGCACCAAATTTATAGGGACTGGGATTAGTTTCTTTTCCAGGCGCATGGACCAACGTGTACTAGCAGACCTCGTCACCCTTTTTCGAGCACGACTTCGACAAATACGTGCGTGACATGCGTGCATGCAAATCTTGCATGAACAAACCGTGCGAGGTCGAGCGGCAGGCTGTCGAACTACAACCTGCATGTTGTAGCCATGTCATCCACATGCAATCTAAAGGCCAATTCATACCCCCACTAATGTACGTACTACCTATATTGTACTACGCATTGTTTGGCACAGACGTTCCATGGAGCTTGTGCTACAGCTGGCGTACTCCACAACCCACTTCCCTTATCCTTCCTCTTCCACCGCCCGAGCACATCTGTGGGAAGCGAATTGTCAACCCTAATATTGTACAAGCAAAAAAAGATGCATGCATGACCACTAAAATTTCCTTTCTCTTATCTTTGTGAAATAAATGTGGCGTGACACTCAAAGCCCTTTAAGTCTGAGTGTAATGGAAATCTATATTTTAGATGAGCCCTTTAAACTAGAAAGGAGGGAGTGTTAGAAGTATGTTTTTTAACAAACAAAAGGTGCTCGCCAATCATTCATTCATTCTTCTTAAAAGCGGCTTACATTCAGGAGTAGTACTAGATATCTCAAATCCAAACATAACATGCAATAGTAGTAACTAGTACTAGTACATACTATGCACATAACTAGATCATCGATGACGCGCGTTGCTGCGTCCGTCTATTTGTAATATTGAATATTACTAATTGATGCAAATATGTGGAGGCATTATATAAGAAAGAGTAACTAATAAAGGCACCAATGCCCTTATTGTCAACATAACACACTATATTTATAGTAGCAATATCAATACTACATATTAATTCATTGCTAAATATGATCGAGTTTATTGCCAGCTAGATTTCAGAACGTAAAACTTATGCAAGGCTCCCTACTGATTTGATGGCATCTTAAAAACATAATTGATAGACATAATAGTAGTTTGCAGGAGAAATATAGCACCACATCATATAATGTTAATTCTAACAGCAGTCACAACACATCGCATCCCAATTTGAAGTTGAAGGCAGTGATTTACCTGAGATGAAAGATTATACCCTTCTTTGTTAGTTGATGGCAGTTCAGTGGAAAGTAAATATAGTTCAAATCTTGACAATAATAGGTGGATAGATGTAATATATATCCTAGCAAATGGAATTTATATGCTTCCATACGTAGCAATGGACTCGTAAAGATTTAGACTTGTTTCTTCACTTCATCCTGTAGGTTCAACAAACACACATAGTTCACTTATGAACACAACCACTTGATGCTATATCAACGTTGGTTATGATACTTCAAAGATCAGAGAACAGTCACTACACACCCTAGATAATGATATTATTGTAATGATATTATTGTAAGATTATATATCAAGCAGTAGCATGTATACCTTGTGTTGTTACAATGCAATATGCTTCAAAGATATATAGCAGCCTTCCTGGAAAAAAAGATATATAGCAATATTCCAACAAATATGTTAAAAGTGTTAATGAACAGTTACATTTTATTCCAATCTAGCACTTGTTGTAGGTAACTTGTATCATCTCTATTAGTATTGTAGAGTTGACTGTAGTGCTTTTCTCCTGACATGTTGCAGTACAGATAAGAAGATGTACGCATCATCTTGTTTGAGTGAAAAATAGCAACCAAGAACCAACATACAACCATCTTTAAGAAAACAAGAGGTCTCCCTGGAATTTAAAAGGGAAATAATAATGCTATAATCTAGCAAGTCATTGTCAGCATCAAGCTACAGCACACCCTTCGTAAGGCTAAGATTTTACAACTTCTCATGCTTAGCTTTAAATTATGTTTTCCCTGCCTTGCATGGAATAGAAGTATAGAACTGTATAGCACAAGATGAAATATTTCAACCCCCGTGCCTTCACCAATTGATGCATGTGAGTTTATATTGATAGTAGATTATCAGGTAAGCTACATAAACATATCACACCACATGCCTTAGAATTTAAGTTCATCAAGATTGTTGATTCAAATGATGCATTAGCACGATCTAGTTGTGTTTGGTCCGCTGCAACTAAAAATTGTGTGTTTTGGGCAAGTAAGTGAAACATAAAGTGATGAAACAATGAAGTCACAATTAGAAACCTTCTTGAGAAAAAAATTGACATTAAAATAATAAAGAAATATTAATCAAGTGATGGCATGCAAGAAAGGGGATTTAGAGAAAGGGGATGTAAGGGATAAAAATACCTGCAGAGGCAGATACGACTGCAAGGAGGGCTCGCTCTGCCTGATACAAAAGACCAAACCAACATATAACTGAACTGAACATGTAATAAATCAATAATTAGGGAAAGAAGTGCCAGCTTGACTTTTTTTTGACTGGTGACTGTAGGGAAAACCCCCCACAGCATTAAGAATTTATTAATAAAGCAAATGTCAGTACAAGGATTACAAGAGGTAATCTATACATAAAGAGAAAAAGACTACACTAAGAAACTGGAAAGAAGAACCTCAAGGAGGCAAGAAAGAAATCCATCTAAGTAGCTCCTCCTTATGTCTTTGCTTGACTCTATGTTGCCTGAGTGTAATATCATGGATGAAGGCATATCTCCATCTATTAAAGCTTTGTGTCTCATGTCTGAAAACTCTAGCATTTCTCATTATCCAATTATTCTAGCAAGCAACAAAGACAACCTCAGTAAAGAAAGGTTTAGCAAAATCTTGCTTATCTTGCATGACAATTGTGGACATATCCTCTCCAGGTGGCCATGATATTTGAAGGTAATTCCATATTCTTACACTGAAATTACATTCAAAGAATAGGTGGTTTCTGGTCTCACGTGTCCCCAAAGGACAGAGAACACAGTTTACCCCATCCTCCAGATGCCAGTGCCTTCTTTCAACCTTATCTTTGGTGTTCAGTCTATCCATGATTAACACCCAAGAAAACACCTTGATTTTCATTGTGCAGGCAGATCTCCAAATCCATAAAAGAAGAGGATTGAAAGACATGTGAGAATGCAAGAAGGAGTAGTACAGCTTGGGCTTAAAAGCTTGGCTAGATCCCTGCCAGAACCAGATGTCATTTGCTTCCACTTCCCTATTACAATTGGCCATCATGTTTTGCACAGTCATATACTCCTGGTAGGCCTATGCAGATAGAGGTAAGTGAAACAACTCTGTGAAATTCTGTGATTGGAAAGCCTCAGAGACAGTAATCCAGGGATCTTTGACATATGAAAAGAGCCTTGGGAATCTGGTTTGCAAGGTGATTACTTTTTCATCTATCTTCCACTTATCAGACCAAAACAAAGCTGAAGTCCCAGAGTTGATCTGAACCCAAGTTGTGCTCCTGAAATGATCCAGCAATTTACATATATCCTTCCACCAAAAAGAACCACAACTATCAGTCCCCTGTGGTACAGAAGAGTGGTAATATGTATCCCATATAAGTGAAACCCATGGCAAGTCCAACCTATTTAGGAATTTCTGCAAATGTTTCAGCAAGAGATCCATGTTCTGCACACCCAGATTTAAAATGCCCAGCCCTCCTTTGTTTTTGGGCCTACAAATTAGATCCCAGGCTGCCAAGGATGGTGAGGGCTCATCTCTGTGTTTTCTCCACAAGCATTGTCTTTGTATTCTCTCTAATTGCTTTAAAATCCCTGCAGGAACAAGGAGGCTGCCAAGATAGAATATGGGCATGGAAGACAGTGCAGAATTTAAGAACTGTAGCCTTTCCCCCTGGTTTAAGAAAGAAGAACTAGCTGACATTCTTCTCTCCATGCAATCCACAAGGGGCATGAAATCGACCATTCTTGGTCTGGTAGTACCAACAAGAAGTCCTAGATATGTGAAGGGCATCTTACCAACCTGGCAACCAAAGGCAGCAGCCAAACTGGTGGTAGTGTTCTCATCCACATTAATGGGAACCATGGAATATTTGTGGTAGTTCACCAGTAGTCCCGTAGAGGTGGAAAACACATGAAGCATGTCCTTGAGAGCCAAAATTTGAGCTTTGTCTGCTGGCAAGATGATTAGGGTATCATCAGCATACTGGACTATAGGATAGTCTTGGTCATGACATGGGATTGGCAGCTTTAAGATTCCTCTTTTGAACATATCATTTACTACTGATTGCAAGAGGTCAGCAGCAATTACAAAAAGCAAGGGTGAAAGATAGTCACCTTGCCTAACTCCCTTTTTACAAAGGAATTTCCTACCAGGTACTCCATTTAAGAGGACAGAGGAAGTTCCAGTTGATAGCAGTTGCTTGACCCAAGAAATCCATTTTTGATTAAATCCCTTGTGCTTGAGAATTAGCAGAATAGCTTCATGCTCTATGGAGTCAAAGGCTTTCTCAAAATCCAATTTAAGAATAACAATAGGTCTCTTTGACTGATGGCATTGGTGCAGATATTCAAGTGTCCAGCCAATACAATCCTGAATTGTCCTGCTTTTAATAAAACCATATTGATTCTTATGTATACATTTCATAATGATCCTCTGAAACCTATTAGCAGCCATTTTGGACAGGAATTTGAGGCCCATCCCAGTCAAAGAGATTGGCCTATAATCTCCAACACCTTTAGGGGCCAATTTTTTGGGGATGAGTGTAATATAAGAACCATTTATATTCTCCAAGTTTTCAGTGCCATTATGGAAAGCTTCAGCCAGCTCATAAAAATCATGACAAATAGTGTGCCAACATTTCTTGAAAAATAACCCATTAAAACCATCTGGGCCAGGGCCCTTGTGATGAGGACACGACTACCTTGGATATGACCAAAAATATTGCATATATGCATATTTGTCAGGTGATTTCTAGTGCAAACTATTCAATAATCTATTTATGTTATCCAGAACAAAAATACTTCACACACTTTTGTGTTTTGTCTAATTGCAGGTGTATGGGACATTTGTACAATCCACATATGAAGATAAGGAAGAAAGAGATGTTTATTTGCTGTTCAAAAAGTTCTCTCACGTCACTTTTGGCCCAAGAGAAGATAGAGTCCAAGTCTCTCACGTTCGGGATTCAGATTCGGACTGCACAGACACACCTGACTCAAAACGCACACAAGTTTTTCATACGGACTCCGAATTGGGTGATTCTTTTTTTGTTGGAAACTAGATTTCGTGCACTTTCGAACCCAATTGGAATCACCTTCAAATTCATCCGGAGCGTTGAGTTGTGGACGAAACAATCTGATGCTGCAGCAGAATCCGAGTCAAACTACAAGTTCAAAGGTGTTACATCACCTCCACTTGGGCCCATTGGCCTTGTACGACCTAGATTTAGTTTTAGGCTGCCTTGGGACGTCCTCCCACCTCCTTGGCCGCCACCCCTTGCTCCTATATAAGTAGATCCATCTAGTAGCTTTTCCTTGGGATTTGTTTAGTTAAAAGTTAGCCATTGCAACTTCGTGTACTTCGTTTGTGTCCAACGACCAGACCAAGACCGCTTACGGATCCCCACCTTTATCAATACTTCATCTATATTCGCAATATTCAGATTGCTTTATCATATTCTTGCTTGTTCTTCGATTGCTTGCAGGAATAGACCTTCGTGTTCAGGTTGATCGTGCTCCGGCGTGGTCAATAACCTCTCGGAGTTGGTTTAGCGATTGCTAAGGCACAACGTCGTTGCACGTTTGTAGTCGGATCGTCAAAGTCATCTTCACCAAATCGATAGTTATCATCTCATCGAAAGATCGGGACACCCCGCCTCTATCCAGCATCGTCAGTAACCTCAGGAGATTGGTTTAGCGATTGCTAAGGCGCAACGTCGTGCACGTTTGTAGTCGGATCGTCAAAGTCGTCTCCACCAAATCGATAGTTATCATCTCATCGAAAGATCGGGACCCTCGTCTCTATCAAGTGGTATCAGTTTTCAGGTTGCTCGGTGAGAATTTCCAGTTTTTCCTAGATTAGATTTTTTTTCTTACCTATTGTCCAAGAAAAAGCCACAAAAAAAGTTAGATCTGTTCATCCTTTATCCAAGCCAGTCTGAGCCTTTGCAATTTTCTATTCATTGCTTGCATAGTTGAATTATCGGTTGCATCGTCGTGTCAGTTGCTGGTCTTAGTGTCTAGTTCCTTTAGAGTTTCGAGTTCTGTTCACATTAGTCACGCCGCCGCTGCATCATTATCCCTTCCGCCGTCCACCATCCCATCTATTAATTTCCACCACGTGCTACGCACTGTTCATTGTCATAATCATAGTTGAGGTCACTCACATCTTGGCCTGATCGAATCTGCATCTTATCTAGTTTGTCTTGGAAAGAGGGAGAAAAAGAAGATAAAGAAAAAAAAGAGAGAAAAAAGGAAAGAAAAAAAAGAAAAAGAGGGAGAAGAAAAAGAAAAAAAAGCGTGAGAAAAAAAAAGGAGAGAAAAAAAATCAAATCTATCTAGAATCAATCTCGTACCTGAATTCGGATTGGAATCTGTTTTGCGCACTGTTCAGTAAAACAGGTGTATCTTCCTCATACGAAGTCCGTTTTGGCTCCGTGAGTACTCAAAATTAAGCTAGCGACGAGCCGCATCTAAATAGTTGCAGAAGCAAGTTCAATATTTGACACCTCAAAATCGGCTTCTAAATAGGTCTTTTTGCCCTCTGAAGTTCGTGAACATAGCTTGTTCCAATTTTTCAGGCCAGTTTTAGAATTCTTTGACTCCTCATATCAACTCGGAATTGAGTGATTCTTTTTGCATTGGAAAGCTTGAGTTAGTAGCATTCTTTGAAAGAATTTATCAGAAAATTGTCTCAAACTTTTCAAGAGGAAAGTTGGAGAGAGAGTTGTTGTATATCCTGCTTGACAGTTGTTTTTCATCATTATCTTCACTGCCGTTGTGATCTTCACTTATATCTTGCTGTCAAGAGCTACTTAGTATCCTTCATTGATGCTAGTTTTGCTACGCCGTGACCTCATTAGTGTTCTAGGCTCGCGTCTCTAGTCCGGTCTAGCTAGGACCAGCACAGTACCGTCGTTGAGCGTTTATTCAACATTGCATCTTTGAATTGATTATTGGTAATCTTTTGCTACCATATATAGCCAACCCAGCTCCACATATTTCTACACCGTGTATACGTACGCTCCCCTGGCAATCGCTTTACTCAATATTCGGAGTTACTTGACACCGCTGGTTGCCGATCACCGCCTGCTGCATGGTAAGAACTTGTAAGACATTGATATTTGCTTTACTGTGAGCGTTTTACCACCACATCCTAGTAGTTATAGGAACATTATTTTTGGGTTTTGTTTCTTGTTCTACTAATCATGACAGGATCCAGAGTCAATTCATGGGCTTTGTCGATCGCGGGAGACGTGCCACCACCTTTGCAAATACCACAACCGTCACGAGAGGTGCACAAACATCCAAATGCATATGATCAGGTTAATGTATCTATACCACCATTTAATGGCCGTTTTAAACCTGCTTTATATATTGAATGGGAGTTCGACATAAAAAATATATTTGCTTCCCATAATTTCAATGAACATAAAAAGGTTAAGGTTGCGGTTGGTTCTTTCACTGGTTATGCTTTGGTTTGGTGGAGTGAATATTGTCGGTTACACCCTGATTATATACCTACTACTTGGGATGATTTGAAACTTGCCATGCGACATACTTTCGTCCCTGCTTATTATACTCGTGACATGATTAAGAAGTTGCAACACTTAAAACAAGGTAGTGAAACTGTAACAAAATATTATGATGATTTACAAACTACCTTGTTGCATTCCTCTTTAGAAGAAAGTGAAGATGATTTTATGGATAGATTTTGGGGAGGATTAAACCGTGATATTCAAGAGATACTAATTCATGAAGAATGTTATCCTATGGACCATTTGTTTCATCTTGCTTGCAAAGCTGAACAGGTAATAAAACGACGTGTTGGCCACGAGGAGAACAAGCGCACGGTGCACATTCCAAGAGTTGATATGATTGTTCCTTCAACTACTAGGCATACTATGACAACCACATCCGTTGTTGTCAGGACTACATCACCTCCACCATGTGACACATCGCCCCCGAGAGTGGCTACATCATCTGAGTTGATCATAAGAGGTAATGACATAGGTACTGATCTTCCATCTCTACATGAGAATGATGAATGCCTTGTCAATTTGAATGCACCATCTGATGAGCTACCCACTACTTTGATCACACCACCTATTTTAGAGGACTACGTTGATAATTTGACTTTGCCATGTGATCAAACAACTGAAATACCAACAATTTTGAGTGCACCCATTGAATTAACTATTGATGCAAAAGAACCAATGTTTAATCATTTTGAAATGACCTCTAATCTTGGTGATGATTCTGTGTTGAATGACTTATTGCATGTTTGCTTATTTAAGCATGTTGTAGCATGTAAATTTGATGCAAGTAAGGTTTATTCACCAATGTTGGGATGGTTTAATGATGAACATTGTCAATCTTTTGAAATGAATAAGAGCTTCACTTATATGTGCAAACTGAGTTGCAATATTTTCATGCCTTTTACTTCTTGTGCTAATTTTTTGGCTTTAGATTTTATGAACTATGCAAGTTACTCATCTATTCATGTGTCATATATGCAAAAATCAAGGGAAGTAAAAATGGATGACATATACATATACAACATGTACACCTTGTCTCTTTTGTTAGCCACATTTCAGATTAAGCAACGCCGAGGACGGCTTTATTTTCAAGAAGGGGAGGATGATGAGGACACGACTACCTTGGATATGACCAAAAATATTGCATATATGCATATTTGTCAGGTGATTTCTAGTGCAAACTATTCAATAATCTATTTATGTTATCCAGAACAAAAATACTTCACACACTTTTGTGTTTTGTCTAATTGCAGGTGTATGGGACATTTGTACAATCCACATACGAAGATAAGGAAGAAAGAGATGTTTATTTGCTGTTCAAAAAGTTCTCTCACGTCACTTTTGGCCCAAGAGAAGATAGAGTCCAAGTCTCTCACGTTCTGGATTCAGATTCGGACTGCACAGACACACCTGACTCAAAACGCACACAAGTTTTTCATACGGACTTCGAATTGGGTGATTCTTTTTTTGTTGGAAACTAGATTTCGTGCACTTTCCAACCCAATTGGAATCACCTTCAAATTCATCCGGAGCGTTGAGTTGTGGACGAAACAATCTGATGCTGCAGCAGAATCCGAGTCAAACTACAAGTCCAAAGGTGTTACATCACCTCCACTTGGGCCCATTGGCCTTGTACGACCTAGATTTAGTTTTAGGCTGCCTTGGGACGTCCTCCCACCTCCTTGGCCGCCACCCCTTGCTCCTATATAAGTAGATCCATCTAGTAGCTTTTCCTTGGGATTTGTTTAGTTAAAAGTTAGCCATTGCAACTTCGTGTACTTCGTTTGTGTCCAACGACCAGACCAAGACCGCTTACGGATCCCCACCTTTATCAATACTTCATCTATATTCGCAATATTCAGATTGCTTTATCATATTCTTGCTTGTTCTTCGATTGCTTGCAGGAATAGACCTTCGTGTTCAGGTTGATCGTGCTCCGGCGTGGTCAATAACCTCTCGGAGTTGGTTTAGCGATTGCTAAGGCACAACGTCGTTGCACGTTTGTAGTCGGATCGTCAAAGTCATCTTCACCAAATCGATAGTTATCATCTCATCGAAAGATCGGGACACCCCGCCTCTATCCAGCATCGTCAGTAACCTCAGGAGATTGGTTTAGCGATTGCTAAGGCGCAACGTCGTGCACGTTTGTAGTCGGATCGTCAAAGTCGTCTCCACCAAATCGATAGTTATCATCTCATCGAAAGATCGGGACCCTCGCCTCTATCACCTTGTCAATGGGCATCTACTTGACAGTGTCATCCATTTCCTCTTTTGTAAATGGTTCAGTTAAGAAGTGTAGCCCCTCTATTGGCTTGAGCAAAGCATTTAGGTCAAAACCCATTACTATACTAGCAGAAACTCCCATTCTATTTTTGAAACAATTCCATCTGATGCCCTCTATCTGAGCATGACTAGAGACCACAGTACCATCAATATCTATCAGAGAAGCAATGGAATTTCTTCTATGCCTCTCAGTGGCCATAGCATGGAAGAACTTGGTGTTCTCCCCACCAAGTTTAATATACCTGATTGTACACCTCTTCTTCCAGTATACAAACTGAATATGCAAAAGTTTTTCCACATGCAGTTTGACCACCTTCCTGAAGTTAAATTCAGGTCTATATAAAGGTCTAACCTCTTCAAGGCCATCTAAACATAGAATGACCTTATTGCATTTTGAGATCAGCACTTTTATCTTAGAGATACTCATCTGCCATCTCTTAAGGGCCCCTCTCAGAGTTTTAAACTTGTCTGCAATTCTAGCAGTTATATGAGATTTGTGGGATGGCTTCTGCCAAGCATGCTGTACACATTGCATAAACCCCTCAAGCTCAACCCAGTAGTTCTCAAACCTAAATATAGAAGATTTAGCAATAGAGGTCTTAATAGTGACCACACATGGCACATGGTCAGATGTAGTTCTAGCCAGGGGTAACACTTCAGTCATGGGATATGAAGAGATCCAATCAGCAGAAGTAAAAAACCAATCTAACTGCTCTAGCAAGGCATTATCATGCATATTAGACCATGTATAAGATATGCCCTTAAGAGGAAGCTCAAGCAACCCAAGATGTGCAATTATTTCATTGAAAATGAAAATATCATTCAGATCACCACCAGGTAAGTTTCTATTCTCCAGAGATCTCATGAAGTTAAAATCTCCCACTAAGAGCCAGTTATCACCCATTGGAATTTGTAGGTTATATAACCAGGATACAAAATTGTCCCTGGCTTCCCCTTGGCATGGACCATACACAGAAACAAGAGACCAGTGCTCATTATTTTGCTTGGAGGTAAACTGAATTACAACTGCAAACTGCTGAATTTCAACTACAGTGCCCAGAAAACAGAGGAATTCCACACTATCAAAATGCCACCAGAGGCACCCTTAGAAGGGGAGAAAGGAAAGCTATCAAATCTTTTAGGACAAAAAGATCGAATAGATCTGAAATCAAAAGAATCACATTTGGTCTCTTGGAAGCAGGCAATAACACACTGACTTTCATCCAACTTTTGTCTGACAGCTCTTTGCCTAGCTTCAGAATTTAGACCCCTAACATTCCAGCATAAAACACTCCAGTTCTTCAGGAATTACTCATTTAAACCAAAAGGAGCAGATAGAATAGTCTGATGACACCTAATGCCACCACCCTCAACAAGCACACATGTCCAGCATGATTCATTTAAATTATTACAGACAGGAACAAAAAGGCAAGAACCATGATAAATAGAACATCTGCCACCCCCAACTAGCCATTTGAGAACTAAACATTTGCAGTACTGATTGTTGGAGTAGAGGGATCAGCCATAAGCTGCTCCACAGTAATAAGATCATCAGCAATGCCTAGTTCCTGGCCAATCTGTTGCAGCTTGGATATGGGAGTAGGTGGTGGAAGATCTTCAACTTGCTCATCCTGCATGTTCTGTGACACTGTAGCTGAGAAGGGCTTGGCCTTGGGTTTCCTCCTTTTTTCTTGTATTGGAAGCTCCTGAAAAGTTGGCTTGAAGCCATCTCTCTGCAAAGATCCTCTAGTGCACCTTCTTACTGAGGTTTCCACAACTGGAGTGGGGGCCATAGTTTTCCTGGGCCTTCTAACCTTTCTCTGCTCAACTTCAGGTTGCTCAGGTGGCTCAGTAAACTGTACTTCCTCACCAATAGAAGATGACTTAGTCTGCTGAGCAGGGAAAAGAGCCCTAGCCACAGGCCTATGCTCCATATTTGTGTTATCATAGGTCAGTCTTGGCACCTCAAAGGCCAAGTCCTAGCTTCTTTTAGAGAGCAGATCAGACTGCAAAGGCAACACCTGTATTGGCTTAGGGATTTCGTAGCAGAAATCTGAATGCAAGATGGCCTCAAAATTCCTTCTGAAGATCATCTTAGGTGGCAACTCAGGCCCAAACATAACTTTAGCAGCAGTGACGACTGTAGCAGGTAGAAGAGGAGCAGCCATGACCATCTCTAAGTCAGCAGATTCCTCCAAAGAAGTTTCAGGATGATGTGCAGGTGGCTGATAGACCACCAAAGCCCAATCTTCTGGATTATAAACTGGAGCAATATTGTTTTCCACAACTGGCTGCTCCAGTCCCACTGCTGGCTCCACAGGTTGATCCACATCATCAATAAGCACAAAATTTGGCTGAATATGCTGTTCCACTAACAAAGAATGATCTTCAGAGTTATCAAGTACCATAGACTCTTGTTCCACTTGCACATCATTCTGCTCTTGCTCATCTTCCCCCCAAACTGCATTACCCCAATTGTTGTCACCCATGTCAGGTTGCTCTGGAGGAGGTGGTGGCACCTCATTCCAACCTAAAGCAGGATAATTAGGCAAGATAAACCGAGGAAGATCAGGAAAGGGCACCCCATGAAGGGGGTGAGGATTTCCATTGATTGGCATCCAATCCTCATCTTGCGGCATCTGTTCTGCAAAGTTGGCACCAAGAATGTATATGGGCGCTGTCCAAGACACTCTTGCCCCACCCCATGCAGCGTAGTCATTGAAGACAACATCACGAGGCACTAGAACATCCTCAGGAAAGGAAGCAAATACAAGGGATCTGACTAGATATGGATCCTCACTGTTCCAATGGTGACATTTTCCAAAAGTATTCACTGCCGCTCTAATATTATCAGTATTGCGAAGATCCAGAGGAATGCCCAGCATCATAATCAAACCCTGGCGAAAGCCCTGAGCTCCACGAAAACCCTCCCCCTCATCATGTTTCATAAAGCGGACAAACCGATCATTGCCGAGGTGTTGTGGGGGGAGTTGGAGAAGAGAGTAACGCACTGCGGGATCCCTGACTCGAAACAGCCCGACAGCATTGATCCAGGGCTGAACAGAACGAACCTGGTATCCATGAGCTTCTAGCCAATCAGCTACCTCCTCACGAGCAGCACCAATCTCATTGGCAGCAGGCACGGGCATGACTTCAGCCAGCATGTAGTCTTCATGACGGTGCACGATAGGGACGTGCGGCATGACAAAGGTACGCGTCCATCTTGCATCCCCCGCATCGATGATGTGATGTCCAGCCGGGACATACTGCATTGGGTCAATGTGGAAGTTGACCATGGCTGGTGGTGGCAAGTGTGGCTCAGAAGGCGGCGGTGATGGTGCTTGCGGAGAGCCTGGAGGCGTGCTTGGATCAGGATGAACAGAGTTGGTCGATGTGGACGGTGCAATCAAAACCGAGGAGTCCAAGATAGGTGGAATTCCTGACAGAGAGATATTCTCACTCCCTGTGGCTATTGCCTCGGAAACTCAATCGTTAGCGGGCCTGGGTTTCCAAACCAGACCCAATCTCTTAGCGAAATGGGCGCAATCGCGCCTAGTATGGCCAACCCGAGAACAACCCAAGCACTTTAAAGTTGACGTGCATGAAGAAGAGAAATGTCCACGCTGAAAACAGGTCTGGCATGTAACAATTTCATCAACCATATCATTTATCATTTGATCAAAAGAGGCCTCAGCCTGAGATGAGGTCGGCACGACAGTAGAGCTAGATGGGCCAACCACCGAAGGGCCCGAAAGAGGCAAATTTTGAGATCCAGAAATCCCACCCGAACCTGCCAGCACAAGATCCGAGGTAGTACCCCTTGACGCGATACGCTGTTGGATCTCCGACGAGCTCACCGTGCCAAAGACAATCGGTGGCGAAGCAACAGTCCAAATAAGAACATCAGATTGGGGCAGAGTAATGACCTGTCGCTCCCTCTCGGAAATCTCATAGCCAGCACTCACAGAGTCCGCAATACATTCTGCCGTAGCATGATATCTATACCCTTTGCATGCATCATATTGTTGAAACGTAGCAAAAGATAACTTTTTCTGAACAGAAGACCTGGATTTAATGGCTGACTTTGATGGGGGATTGTGCATTGCAAGAAGGCCCAAGGCTGCCCTACGTTTAGACAGACTGACCAAGATCCACTCAGCATCACACTCTTTCTTCCAAATTTTGAATTCTCGTAACCAATTTGGACCCCCATTTCCCCACAAATGAAAATAACATTTGAATTGAGGGCAAGAGTATGATCTAGTGTCCACAATGTGAAAACCAACAACCTTGCATGAAACATTGAAACTAAATACCTTATCAGCAATGTATGAGACCCAGAGATCAATGGCCGATCCTCCCAACGCCGACTCTGGAGCGGCAGCCACAGAATCCTCATCAAGCCTAAATTCATGCCTGCTAAAGGAGACAACCAGGGTAAATGCCCCTCTGCCATCCATGGGATGGACAGTGAGGCCAGACGCCCTATAGATCTCATCAGCAAAAACTCTACCCCTGGAGAAATCCAGATCAAGGGTAGATCCCGAAGAAGAATCCATCACCGAAGACATAAGCAGAGAGATCTTGAGACGTCGAGCAAGATGAGTGGATCAATCCACCAAATTAGTGGAGAGGAGTGGAGATCGCCGGTGGGCTAGGGTTTAGGTGTGGGTGGGAGGGTGGGGGCGCCATCCCATTCATCATCACGGTGCTACGTGCCAGCTTGACTTGAGCATGGCACATAATTAGAATCATAATATAACAAATCAAACCAACTTGTAACCCAGCAAGTAATAAGTCAAAGAAAATCTGGCAACAATGATGGTTGTTCTTCTGGAGACGCTTGTGAGGAAAAGGCGGCGAATCTCATCTACAAAGGGGTGCCATGGCCTCCCTCAGCCTTCTGGTGATCTTCAGATCTTGGCGAGCTTCGGTGACCTTCCCACTCCTCGGGATGCTGGCCACGGACGGCGACATGCTCCAAGCGTTGGTTCCCTTTTGCCCCGTTGGATGGTGAAGCTTCCTTTTGTGGATATTCTCGTTCCTGTCGGATCTTGGTCTTCTGGGCTACTCTCACCTCACATGGTCCAGTGGCTGGAGGAATCCAACAATTTTATTAACAGGACAACCAATTTTTTTCAAGAGAACAAATAAAATTAGTAGATGGAATACGAACCACGGAGAGGAGGGGTGTAGGGGTACAAAAGATCTTCCCGAGCGAAGAAGATATGTGAAGGATCGCACATATGGGTGCATCAGGCATGAACTAAGGAGGGGGAGGCAGCGGTATTGTAACACACATCAACCATCAACGCTAGCAAGTAACGCGCCTCCATCGACATTATGGCTCGCATCAATGATACCTTTAAATCCACAGCTCCGATTCTCCTTCCGTCGCAGCCGCGCCACTTCACATCGCCGTTGGCATGGGCGTGGGGTGTGGGCTCCTTGTCCTAGTGGGCTCACATCACCCAAGCAGCCAAGCCCAAGCACCTTCTTTTGTTTTGCACAAGTAGGCCTTGTTCAACGGCAGACAAGCGATTTTGTCACTGGAGCAGCGGCCCAGCTTGTGTAGTGCTTTCTATCGTGTACGAACACTTGGAAGGGTTTAGAAGGAAATCTAACGGCCAAAGATGCCCACAGTTTTAGATCTGACGACCAAAAACGCTTATGGCCTGAAAGGGCAGGAAAGGTGCTCAGTTATAATATATCTAAATTACATAACCTAAGCTAGACCACACTACTCGTCGTCGGAGATGGGTAGGCGGCCACATGTTGCAACTCCGGGTCCTCCTTCTCCTCCTCCAGTTTGGCGAACATCTCATTGATCCCCCACTCCCATTGGTGGAGGAAGCGGCGGTTGGCCTTCACCTCGGCCTCCAACTGGATGGACTCGAGGATGGCCTGCTGTTCCACCATCGTTCCCACTTGGATCAACTCCGCCATGGCAAAGCACGAAGACAATGGCGCCGGCTCAGCCTCACCCGCATCATCGTCGCCCTCCTCCGGGTCCACTTCGCCCACGTCATCGTCCTCCTATTCCGGTTATGCGTTGCCCGCATCATCATTCTCCTTGTTAGGCTCCGCGTGCTGCTTCGCCTCCACCGCCTCCTCCTCCGGCTCTGGCAAGTCCGGACGCCAAAGGCAAGGCGACTGCGATCTAGGCTTCGCACCGCCTCCAGATCTCCGGAAGCATCTCAAAGCGCCACTCCGGTGGGAGCATGGCGTATGTTGTTACCTTCGGTCGGGCCATGGCTATCGGGTGACGACGACCAGATAAGAGTAGCAGGAGGGGAATGAATGTGGATACTTTTTGGGTTTGCCGTCTGACTTAAATAAATGTGCTCCATCACGTGTACCCGTGCGTGGACAAATTGTACACATACGGGCCTGTTTAATGGGCGTCACATAACTGGTACGTGTGTGAGATTCTGAGAGATAGTGTGTGTGCGCGCGCGCCTCTACTCTTCGAACATGTACCCCACCTTTTGCATTCGGATATAAGTATAATGGTACTACACTTTAGCTTGTGATTTACGTGGCCATATTAATGTGTTTGTGTAAAAAAATGTCACTTCCTGCTCGTGATTCGTGTTATATAATTATGAGAAGTTTGCTAACTACAAAAATAAAGTGGAATTTGTCCATGTTATATAAGTAAATTAAGGTGATTGATTACCAGACGGGTAAGGTTGGACGAAGGGTGGTAGGAGCAAATGCTCCACCTAGGGCATGTGTGTGTGAAACGGAGTCTTAGAGTGCACCCCTGAGCGCGCGCGTGTGAGTGTGAGTGTGTGTGTGTTTTTGTGTGTGTGTCTGTGAAATGGAGTCTTCAGTAGGGAAAGTAATTAAGTGTGTGTGGCTTCATCATAGAGAGGTGATGTGCATGGCAGAGGCCTCCAGTGAGGGCGGATGCGAGAGAGAAGAGCGCTCTAAAGAGGGAAGAGAAGGCGTGTCCGCGTGAGAGGAGTGGACATCAAGATAACGTGTTTGTTCGAGAAACACCAAGGAATTCTACTATCGATGGTGCGTGTAGGTGGGAATTAAACAAAGGGATAGTCTTATTGGTTTTAGAGACAGAAGGAAGGAATGAGAGAGGGGGTAGCTAGAAGGAGATAGTTAAGTGTGAGTGTGTGTCTTAGAGAAGAGACCCATCCAGACGGAAGCAATGTACACACATGAAGAGAAAGATTTGATGTGGGGTGAGGGTAATTAACTACGTATAGAGACATATGAGACCTTGAGCGTGCATGTGCGAGAGGTATACATGGATATGTGGGATGTGTGTTTGTGTGTGTGCGCGCGCATGATCGAGATAAAAGAAAGGAGATATAAGTCATAAGGTCAAAAGGATGGGAGAGATGGATAGGTATGACAATATGCATGCGTGTGAGAGTGGAGGGAAGAAGGCCTGATGATTGAGCATGTGTTTTTCTTAAAGAGAGAGTGGTGTGGGCTGGAGCATGCATCTATGGTGACCAGAGAGAGTGAGACACAATGTATGTGCAAAAGAGATCGGCCTATAGATGCATATATAGAGACATAGATATAGTGTGCGTGATAAGAAGCAAGAGTGTGTGCGAGAAAGAAGGTTGATAGAGAAACAGATAGATAGAGAGATAGAGATGCTAGCTAGAGGGACATCGGCTAGTTTGTGTGTTAGAGATAAGAGTTGAGTGGTTCAGAGGGGTGAGTTATGTGTGTGAGAGAGAAACATAAAAAGAGGGTGCCTAACTGTATGTAGAGAGAAATAGATATAGTGTGTGTGATAGTAAGCAAGAGTGCGGGTGAGAAAGAAGGTTGATGGAGAAACAGAGAGATAGAGATGCAAGCTAGAGGGAGATCAGCTAGTGTGTATGTCTTAGAGATAAGGGTCAAGTGGATCAGAAGGTTGAGTTATGTGTGTGGGTGTGAGAGAGATAGAGAGAGGGTGCATGTGAGTGACATACAAACGAATATTAGAGAGAAATTAGATCCCAAGAGACAGAGTTTTGTGTTTGCGAGAGAGAAAGATATTTCACAGGGAGAGTCGTAGCTAGAGAGACATATTAGGGAACGTGAGATATCCCTAGGGAGAGAGGGTGCGTATGAGTGGCACACAAGGGAATGGTGGAGAGATGTGAGACCCTGGGAGATGGAGTTTGTATTTGTGTGAGAGAGATATTTAAGAGGGAGAGTCATAGCTATTGAGACATTGGGAGCGCGAGACATCTCGGAGTGAGAGAGTGTGTGTGAGCGGCATACAGGGGAACAGTAGAGAGAAATGAGACCTCGGGAGATGAAGTTTGTGTTTGAGTGAGAGAAACAGATTTCACCAGGAGAATCATAGTTAGAGACACATAGCCGGGAGCGAGATATACTTCGAGAGAGATAGAGTGAAGGTCGAGGGAGAGAGTGTCGTCAGTGTGTTACGAAGATAAAGACTGATATCGACATAGAAGTAGCACGAGAGATACCTGAGAGACGGTGAAGCCGTATTGGTCTAGAGAGAGATATAAGCATGAGTGATAGCTATATGGGATGAATATTTGGATTAAAGGGGATTTGAATATTTAAACTAGAGATCGGGACATCGATAATATCATAACAAAAATTGGTCTATCGAACATGCGTATTCTTTGAATTTGGGGCCACATGTAATGTTATTTAGTTTATGAGTATTAGTGATCCATTGTTTTTTAATTAGATAAAATGCATGGTTTATATGTAATTAATGTCTAAATGGGACTATACTATATGTTGCGTGTGTCAAACACATTATACGTGTTTGAGAAGTAAAAAAACTACATGAAACACATATTAATTGGAGATAGTTAGCGAGGAATGCATACATTGGATTTCAACATAAAGTGGTTTCAAATATTTGAAAATTAAAATTAAGATGGATTCGGCCTTATGAATCTGAGATCATGCCATTTGTAAACCATATTTATGTATAAAGGGTGTTGTGCTTTTGAAACTATATATAAAAAAAATGATGCATATAGATTTGTATTGGAATACAAAATGGATCTTGCTCGAAA
Source organism: Triticum dicoccoides (assembly GCF_002162155.2). Classification (NCBI taxonomy): domain Eukaryota; kingdom Viridiplantae; phylum Streptophyta; class Magnoliopsida; order Poales; family Poaceae; genus Triticum; species Triticum dicoccoides. The sequence continues at coordinate 299,871,055 of NC_041390.1, read as the reverse complement.
AAAAAGAATACAAAATGAATTCGAATTGAGTTGGCATGGTAAACATGCAAGCTTTCTATCCCAAATTTTGAATGAAGCAGCGAAACATGCAGTCCATGCTCAGACGTAACTGCCTGAAACCAAAATCGGGGAGATGGAAATTACTGCCTATCCGACACGCAAAACCTGTCAGCTCGATTTATATAGGTGTAGATAGGGGCAGGTATGCATTTTCACTCAAACATGAAATAACCGTCTCTCACTTAGATTCATACACGGTGGGTGCCAAAACACACTCTCTCACCTGCCGAAATCAACTCTCACCCGACTTCATACACTGTGGGCACCAAAACAAACTCTCCTCGGCTGAAATCTCGATCGGCAATTATTCGGTGTATGCGAGATTACCGTCCTAATCCCAACCGACCAATATTGTTGTGATGTCGGAAATTTCAAATGGGGGCTAAGTTTGTAAATTTCCTCGCATTTGAGACAAGCACGTCCTGAAAGACATGGTTCCCCATACCTCTCTCCCTCCATTTCCCCATTCGTACTCTGTGGGCGGGAAAACACCCTCTCCACCCCAACTCTCCTTTGTCCACCACCCCATCCACTGTCGTCCTGCTCCACCATGCCGGAGTTGATACCCCAACATCGTTGTCCATTCCAAGAGATTGACCTCTCTCATCCATAGCTTCGGACCAGGATCCTTGCATCACATCCTCTTTCATCCGCGCTATTATCCACCTTGCCAAGGCCCCTCGTACGATGCCTCGTCCACCGCGTTGGGATATTTCCCTCGCCGCCACCGTCTACCCTCCTAGATATGCTTCCACGTCGCTGATAGCCATTGTTACCGCAGCACCCTCAACGTCTCAGTAGATGCTAACACGGCGCTACACCAGAGGTGGTACTCTTTCGTATCTGCTCAAGTTATTTATCTCAGCAAGAAAATAGATCGCCACTGCTTTACAGTGATTTCTTGTCCATCACTTAGAATCTTACTTGTTAGTTGGAAGCAATCATTGGTTCTGAAGTTGCCTTTGTCCGGTTTGCACCTTTAGACCCGCCATGGCATGCTCACCACTCTACTCGCAATGCTTATGGTTTTCTCCTATTATATTCCACGTTATCTTAAACGATAGTCGACTAAATTCATTTTCGGGTCGGTCCATTTTTGAGAGTTCGGCAGAGTTCACCAGAGGGAAGAAGGGACTCACCGGAGGGTTGCCCCATTATCTATCTTAGGGTTTTGGGTGGGGACATTGGTTGTGGGGGCGGTCATTGGGCTATGGTGGGGCCTCGCCGGAGGCAAAACACGACGCGGGTGGGGGTGGGGTTGTCTAGGGTGTTGGCTGGGGGCAGCGGAAGACCGGAGGTTGTCGGCTTTTCAGGGGAGGGCAGGGGCCAGTGGTTCGGCCGACGGCCAGCGTGGTGGTCTATAGGGGAAGAATGTCACAACCCTAGAATACTGCTTGTAATTAGTTGCACTTGAGAGCATCATGCATCATGTATGATTTCAAGAAATCTGAATAGAGGAATTTGAAGCGTCAAAAATTTAAATAAAAGAAGGGCAAAGAACCGTGGAAATTTCGTTATTTGATTCCAAGATATCCTTATGCAATGTTTGAGAATTTTGGCAACAGCTATATATCAAACCAAAATTTAGGAACATTTTTAAGGAATTTTTTTGGGACTTTGACTTTAAATCAATAGCCATTTGAATTTGAGTTATATTCATATAACTAGGATATAATTTCAAATAACTTTGAAACATTTGATGTGCATTTGGAAATGTTCATTCTGCAACATAAAATTATTCAGAGGGTATTGGCACTATTTTAAAATAGTTTTTTAATTTTTCAATAGTGGCAAAGTTTAAATAAAAAATAAAACAGAAACATACTTCACCTGACTTACCTGGTAGCCCACATGTAGCCCAACACTGTAGCAGGCCCGACCCATGAGGGCCTTCCTCGTCTTCTTCCTCTAGCCAGTAGGCAGAGCGAGGTCGTGGCGACAGCACATGCGTTGGACTCCACCTCCTGCCTGCCAGCCTCCTCCTCGACCCGTCTGGATGACGCCACGCGCCACCCCGGTCCCCTCGCCCTCTCCCGTGCTTCCTCTCCCTCCTCTGCCTCTCTCCCTCGCTCTTCCCCCAGATGTACCCGAGACCATCGACGAGAATCACCGCGGCCACGGCCACCGCCTCGCCTCCCAAACACGTCCACGGAGTTCGCCTCCATCGCCGACACCTTCTCCGCTAAGTCAAGCCACGCCGAACGCACCCAAACGCTGCTGACACCGTCATCTTCAACCTTCGGCTCTCCAGATCACCAGAGATGCTTCGATGCCATCCAGCCTTCCGCGAGCCCACTGACCTGCTCTTCGTCTTTAGCACGAGCCCCTGCCCCCATCCCATCTCTCCCCGTGCTCCATTTTGCACACTAGCCACCGTCCCGCAAGCACCCGTAGCCGTTGTCTGCCATGGCCGACGAGCTCCCTGCTCTTGAGCCCCTCCACCCAGACCAGCTGCTTTGGTGTGCTCCTGCTGCCCCATAGGTTATGCCTAGCACCTCCGCTCGCTCTCCCTCGAGCTGCAGCACCACGGCCATGCATAGCCATCCTCCGGCCGCCACCTTGCTCAATACCGTCAGCGATTCCAGCCACCCTAGCACCACACACCACCACTGGTCGATATGCCTTGTCGCAATGCATCTGCTGGACCCAGCCGCATGAGCTTCCGTAACCGGAGTTGGCTGGACGGGTAACCTCGCCATGTCCCGATTAGCACCGGCGACTAAACACCATTTTGGATGACGTGGACACATCATTAGGGGCTACTGATGTCGTAATTAACCTCCTAGGGCACTGATAGTGTGACCCATGCCTGCTAATATTTTGGTTAGGAAACTAACTAACCTCAATTAGTCCTCTATCACACTGACATGAGGTCCCTGTTGGTCAGGTTTGACCACTTTGACCAGGGTGGACCAGCTGACTTTAGCGTGACGTATTGCTGATGCAGTAATGCTTTTCTGGAATTAGAATAAATTAGAAAATGATTTATTTACATCAAAAAATGTTAAAACTTCTAAAAATCATAGAAAATAAATCGTAGCTCAGAGCAAAATAATTTATATATGAAAAATTATCAGAAAAACTCAAGGAATATGTTTATGGCATTTTCATGCATGTTAGAAAAACTTATGGCAACTTTATAGGACGAATCAAATAAATGGCCTTTAAATAACCACATGTGGAGTTTGGGTTTGAACCTTTGGAGGTTCAAACCGACTTCATTTAATTGTGTTGCTAGTGGCATTAGCTCAATGAACATCATATTGCTATGACATGATCATGCATCATATTGTTGCATTGCATTGGCTGTGTTCCCTCTTGTTTGCCGATGTTTGTCCCCTCTCGGTAGACGTTGTTTCGTTGTTGAGATTGATGTCACTGATGAAGAGCTACTATCTTCAGATGTGCCAGGCAAGCAAACCCCCTTTGAGCATTCCGATACAGTCCCACTCTCTCACTCTTGCTCTCTTTTACCACATTAGGACAACAATGATTCAACTGTTACATGTTGCGATAGATGAACCACCCATTCCTCTGCATGACCTATCTTTGCCATAGTAAATAGTTGAAACCCACTAGCATTAGTAGGAGTTGTTTGAGCCATGATGTGCCTACTCATTCATGCTTGATTGTTATGCCTGCTATGCTTCGAGTTGTGTCAGGTATGATTCATCTAGGATGGATTGAAATGGTGTGAACATGTCCTACTGTTGACAGCTAAGTGTGTGAACACAATTTGATAAAGGTAGCGATGAGAGGCCATGTAGGAGTACATGGTGGGTTGTGTCATTGAAACCATCCTCGAGAACTGAGTTTTGTGTTTGTGATCCAAGATAGTTACTACCACGCATTGGGATACTTAATTGACCCTCTCGACTTATTAATCACCTTGATCTTTGTCCAGGAGTTGCAACTAGTTTTTGGTGTTTGTAGGATATGTGTTGGAGGCCATGTGTAGCACTGACCCTAGGGGTGGGCTATGACGCGGTAGAGACACGAGGCACGGTGTAACGGGATGACACCCGAACGATGCTCTTGGGAACCCTGCTCTCATCATTTGGGGCCATAGTGGAAACCTCGGTCGGACTTCCTTGCGGATGGAACACGAATAGGCGATAAACCTGGACTAGCGACTTGTGTGGTTAGTCAGGTCGTGGCTGACACCCTCCCCGGGCTTCCGCTTGAAGGTTGCCGAGTACATGTCATGTAAACAGCGGTAAGTGGTGAGAGCGTGTGTGAAGAAGTACACCCCTGTAGGGTTATAAATGATCTATCCGAATAGCCGCATTCACGGATATGGAATACTTGGAACACTTATATGGTTCATAGATAACTTTGAAGTAGATTCCCTAAAATGTGCAAGATAAGAGTGAGTGCTATGGATGGCCTTCTCATAGGGAGACGGGAACGGGTCCATAGTGGTGTATTGATATGGTGAATATGTGGACTCGTGTGCGCCACCTCAAAGAAGTTACTAGCAGTTCAGGATAGCCACTGGGTCAAAGCTGGCTTGTTGTAGTAAGACTCCACAATCCCCTTTGTTGATACTAATGCATATGTAGTTCGTTCTGATGTAAGTCTTGCTGAGTACATTTATACTCATGTTTGCTTAATTTATGTTTTTGCAGAGAGATTTCTTTCTCACTACTTGTTTTGCGTGGGCTTTGACAATTAGCCGGGGAATCCCAAACAGAGGTCTGGCTCCTTTGGAGGGTCTTATAGATAGATAGGCTTCCTAGCCTTATTTCGTTTCAGATGTCTGTACTCAGACATGTTTATAATTTGAATGCTTGTAATATCTAGCTCCTCGGAGCCTATTGAATAAATACTTTGAGTCGTAGAGTTTTGTTGTGATGCCATCTTGTATTTACATTGTCGGTGCAACAAACCCCAGACGTATGTTGCCCAGACTATACACAGGCTCAAGAGCGAGGTTGCAACATCGAAGACAAGGCCAAGCCAGAGAGATATCCCTTAGAGAAATCAAAGGACGGATCAAGAAGACCATGTCAAGCTAAAGGAGCAAGATACCACTAAGGAAAAATGTCCCTTGTGGGTAGGCGAGCCTGGCGAGGTCGATGTTGCCCCGAAAACAAATCTCAAGACTGCCCCAGCAAGCTTGCCGGGGACGCTGAGGGCAGATTACCCCGCCAAACCTCCACCGCTCCACCTCACACCGACGGAAGTCACCAATCGGTGCGGAGTCGAAGCCCCAAGTGACTAAGTGGCTGTTATTTGGCATGTGGCAGCCATTTCCAAAGGAAATCACCTCCAAATGACACCCGTCCAGGGATGTGTCACACAGGCAGGCGAGAAGGTGGCCGAACGGCACGGCAAGGCTTGCCGGGCTACGCCATGATGTGACACTAAGCGGTGCATTTAATGTGCCTTGTCCTGTTGATACGCCTCCATCGTATCTACTTTTCCAAACACTTTTGCCCTTGTTTTGGACTCTAACTTGCATGATTTGAATGGAACTAACCCGGACCGACGTTGTTGTCAGCAGAATTGCTATGGTGTTATTTATGTGTAGAAACAAAAGTTCTCGCAATGACCTGAAACTTCACGGAACATCTATTCGGAAATAATAAAAAATCCTTGCAAAAGATGAAGACCAGGGGGCCCACCACCTGTCCATGAGGGTGGGGGGCGCGCCCCCTACCTCGTGGGCCCCCTGGAGCTCCTCCAACCTCAACTCTAACTCTATATATTTGGTTTCGGAGAGAAAAAAATCAGAGAGAAGAAATCATCGTGTTTTATGATATGGAGCCGCCGCCAAGCCCTAAAACCTCTCGCGGGGGCTGATCTGGAGTCCGTTTGGGGCTCCGGAGAGGGGAATCTGTCGTCATCGTCATCATCAACCATCCTCCATCACCAATTTCATGATGCTCACCGCCGTGCGTGAGTAATTCCATCGTAGGCTTGCTGGACGGTGATGGGTTGGATGAGATCTATCATGTAATCGAGTTAGTTTTGTTAGGGTTTGATCCCTAGTATCCACTATGTTCTGAGATTGATGTTGCTATGACTTTGCTATGCTTAATGCTTGTTACTAGGGCCCGAGTGCCATGATTTCAGATCTGAACCTATTATGTTTTCATCAAGATATGAGAGTTCTTGATCCTATCTTGCAAGTCTATAGTCACCTATTATGTGTTATGATCCGTTAACCCCGAAGTGACAATACTCGGGATACTTATCGGTGATGACCGTAGTTTGAGGAGTTCATGTATTCACTATGTGTTAATGCTTTGTTCCGGTACTCTATTAAAAGGAGGCCTTAATATCCCTGACTATGTGTTAATGCTGCCACGGGAGGGTAGTACAAAAGATGTCATGCAAGTTCTTTTCCATAAGCACGTATGACTATATTCGGAATACATGCCTACATTACATTGATGAATTGGAGCTAGTTCTGTGTCACCCTATGTTATGATTGTTACATGATGAACCGCATCCGGCATAATTCTCCACTGATCCATTGCCTACGAGCTTTCCATATATTGTTCTTCGCCTATTTACTTTTCCATTGTTATTGCTATCATCACTACAAAATACCAAAAACATTACTTTTGCTACCGTTACCTTTTGCTACCGCTACCACTACTATCATATTACTTTGCTACTAAACACTTTGCTGCAGATATTAAGGTTCCAGGTGTGGTTGAATTGACAACTCAGCTGCTAATACTTGAGATTATTCTTTGGCTCCCCTTGTGTCGAATCATTAAATTTGGGTTGAATACTCTACCCTCGAAAATTGTTGCGACCCCCTATACTTGTGGGTTATCAAGACTATTTTCTAGCGATGTTGCCGGGGAGCATAGCTCTATTCTTTGAGTCACTTGGGATTTATATATGCTTATCATTATGAAGAACTTGACAGATCCAAAAACCAAGATTTATCCCTCAACTACAAGGGGAGGTAAGGAACTGCCATCTAGCTCTGCACTTGATTCACCTTCTGTTTTGAGTAAGCTTGCGACACCTAAACCTGCTTCTGCTATTCATTCTGATATGTCGCATGTTATTGATGATGCCACTTCTGCTATGCATGATACTTATGATGAAACTACTTCTATGCTTGATACTATTGTGCCACTTGGTGAATTTCTTGATGAACAACTTGCTAGGGTTAGAGAGAATGAAAATATTGAATCTGATAATATTGATGAAAGTGATGATGAAGACTCACCTGTTATTCCTGAGGGTTATGTTTTTGAAACAGAAGCTGATTTAGCTATTTTAGCTGTAAAGATAGATACGAACTCAAGAGGTTATTAGCTAAATGGAAGCAGCAATCTCTTAATGCTAGGATGAAACGTGACCTTGCTTTTGCTACTTCACCTATTTTTGTCACTGATAAGGATTATGAATTCTCTGTTGATCCTGATGTAATTACTTTGGTTGAATTTGATCCTTTTCATGGCTATGAATCTGAAACTGTTGTGGCACATTTTACTAAATTAAATGATATAGCCACCCTGTTCACTAATGATGAGAGAACTTGCTACTTTTATATCCTTAAAATATTTCCGTTCTCATTAAAGGGTGATGCTAAGATATGGTTTAATTCTCTTGATCCTGGTTGTGTGCATAGTCCCCAAGATATGATTTATTACTTCTCTGCTAAATATTTCCCTGCACATAAGAAACAAGATGCTTTAAGGGATATATATAATTTTGTGCAAATTGAAGAAGAGAGTCTCCCACAAGCTTGAGGGAGGCTTCTCCAATTACTTAATGCTTTGCGTGATCATCCTCTTAAGAAAAATGAAATACTTGATATCTTTTATAATGGACTAACCGATGCTTCCAGAGATTACATGTATAGGTGTGCTGGTTCTGTTTTCAGGGAAAGAACACCGGATGAAGCTGAAATTCTATTGAATAATATGTTGAAAAATGAAAATAATTGGACACTTCCTGAGCCAGCTCCTGAGCCTATTCCTAAACCAACTCCGAAGAAGAGGGGTATTCTATTTCTCAGTCCTGAAGATATGCAAGAGGCAAAGAAATCTATGAAAGAAAAAGGTATTAAAGGTGAAGATGTTAAGAATTTACCTCCTATTGAAGAAATACACGGTCTTAATTTACCGCCTGTTGAAGAAACATATGATCTTAATCCATTACCTATTGAAGAAACACATGGTCTTGATAACCCGACACAGATAGTAAAGGTAAATTCTCTGTATAGATATGATAAAGCTGAAATCCCATTTACTAAGTTAGCTAGCCCATGCTTAGATGAGTTTGATAAATTTATGGCTAAGCAAGAGGATTTTAATTCTTATTTTGGTAGACAATTGAAATACAATTCCAATATGCTTGAACACTTGGGTGATTATGTGGCTAATGTCAAAGGTGAACTTAAACTTATTAGTAAACATGCTTCTATGGTTACCACTCAAGTAGAACAAGTGCTTAAGGCTCAAAATGATTTGCTCAATGAATTGAGTAGTAAGAATAATGTTTATGTTGTTAGAGTGGCTACTAGAACTGGTAGAATGACTCAGGAACCTCTGTATCCTGAAGGCCATCCTAAGAGAATTGAGCAAGATTCTCAGAGAAATAATATAGATGCACCTAGTACTTCTAAAAGGAAGAAAAAGAAAAATGATAAGACTTTGCATGCTTCTAGTGAACCTATTACTGAAACACCTGAGAATCCAAATGATATTTCTATCTCTTATGCTAAAACACAATCTGGTAATGAACCTGAAACTAGTGATAATGTTAATAATAATGTTCATGATGATGCTCAACCTAGTAATGATAATGATATAGAAACTGAACCTGTTGTTGATCTTGATAACCCACAATCAAAGAATCAACGTTATGATAAGAAAGACTTTGTTGCTAGGAAACATGGTAAAGAAAGAGAACCATGGGTACAGAAACCCATGCCTTTTCCTCCCAAACCATCCAAGAAAAAGGATGATGAGGATTTTGAGCGCTTTGCTGAAATGATTAGACCTATCTTTTTGCGTATGCGATTAACTGATATGCTTAAAATGAATCCTTATGCTAAGTACATGAAAGATATTGTTACTAATAAAAGAAAGATATCGGAAGCTAAAATTTCCACCATGCTTGCTAATTATACTTTTAAGGGTGGAATACCAAAGAAACTTGGAGATCCAAGAGTACCCACTATACCATGCTCCATTAAAAGAAACTATGTTAAAACTACTTTATGTGATCTTAGAGCCGGTGTTAGTGTTATGCCTCTCTCTTTATATCGTAGACTTGATTTGACTAAGTTGACACCTACTGAAGTATCTTTGCAAATGGCTGATAAATCTGCTATACCTGTCGGTATTTGTGAGGATGTGCATGTTGTGGTTGCAAACGTTACTATTTTAACTGACTTTGTTATTCTTGATATTCCCGAGGATGATAGTATGTCTATTATTCTTGGAAGACCTTTTTTGAATACTGCAGGGGCTGTTATTGATTGCACTAAAGGAAATTTCACTTTTCATGTTAATGGTAATGAGCATATGGTACACTTTCTGAGGAAACAACCTCAAGTTCATAGTATCAACTCTATTGGAAAAATTCCATCGATTATATTTGGAGGTTTCGAATTTCCTCTTCCAACTGTCAAGAAGAAATATGATATTCTTATTATTGGGGATGTACATATCCCCGTTGAGGTAACATAGTGTTATTCGAAATTTCTATGGTTCCATGTTATTCGGAATGAGTTCGTTAACAAGACTTGATCAACCTTGTTAGTGGATTCATTTTGATGATCATGAGATGGATGAAACTAGAAGGCACAACCTTCTGTACCCTACTTTTACTTTCTGTTATTTATAATAAATAATATAAAAATAAGTATTTTTCTGTCTGTTATCTGATTATCCGTGCAATATAAAAATACCCCGGAAATAAAAGTTCTCCAAATGCCCTGAAATTTAAATATGATTTTTTCTGGAATATTTGAGAATATTTGGCACTTAGAACACAACAAGAGGAGCTGGCACCTGGCCACGAGGGTCAGGGGCGCGCCCTACCCCCCTGGGCGCGCCCCTTGCCTCATGGCCCCACGGTGGCCCTCCTCCACTTATCCTTTCACCCACACACTCCTTCTTCCTCCCACAAACACAAATATCTAGCTCAAACCCTAGTCCAAGCTGATTTTGCTGCCATTTTCGATCTCCTTGCTCAAAGCACCTCTCACAAAACTGCTTGGGGAGATTGTTCCTTGGTATGTGACTCCTCCATTGGTCCAATTAGTTTTTGTTCTAGTGCTTTATTCATTGCAAATTTGTGCTGCTTAGGTGACCCTGTTCTTGAGCTTGCATGTCAAATTTATATGGTGAAAAGTAGTTTTGATGCATGATGTAGGCTCTAGGCACTTGTAGGAGTAGTTGCTATCAATTTTCTAGAGTTTGGTTTACTTTTATTTTGAAGTTACTAAAAATTTCAGAATTTTTTAGAAAATAATGAAGAGACTCTTGAGGGGCTCATCGAGCCGAAGTGATGTAGGGTGGAACCCTAGATGGCCGATCTTTCACGAAAGGAGCGGATCCCAAAGAGAAACACGAGGAACACGAGGGGGATTCACGAGGGAAAACACGAGAGAATCACTCAAACCAACAAGATTCAATTACACATGTGCTAGATCCCTGAAACACAAAGAGATACACGATGATCCAAGGTCAACAAAGGACGATACAAGTAACCGGTTCTTCTCCTAGAAGGAGGTCTTGATGGGGCCGCCCAAGAGGGGATCTTGAATCCAAGTTGATCTTCTCCGAAGAGGGGCCGTAGTCTCTCTCGAGGAGGAGATCGGTATGGATGAGCGAAGCTCTATCTCGAAGTATGAGCTAGACCAACGCTAACCCTAGCTAGGATGAATGGGGGGTCTATATATAGTCTAAGTGTAAAAGGGGCGAAGTGAAGGGGTACATGGGCCTCGGGCCCGAATCTGGACGCAGCCAGGTACCGGACGTCCGCTGGGGACCGGTCGTCTGGTGTCTCAGGAGCTACCGGACGTCCGGTGTACTTCGGTCGTCCGCTGGTTCTGCTTTGTGAAGGGGGTGCCGGACGTCCAGAGGCTCCGGACTTCCGCTGATGTTGGCTCGGGTGCTGGTGCACCAGTCGTCCGGTCCGGATCGGATGTCCGCTTGTTCGCTTCGGGTGCAGGGGCACCGGTCGTCCGGTCTGGGCCGGACGTCCGCTGGCTGGGGATCAGCTGAGGCTTCAGGCGCCGGATGTCCGGTCCCGGCTGGTCGTCCGTTGGCTGGGACTTTTCCTGCATCCCTTCTTCTTCTCCGTCTTCTTGTCCATCTTCGTCTTCTTCTTTTCCTTGCTCCTTAGCTTCTCCATTGTACCTGAGTATGAACAAAGTATCCATATGAGGTAGTAGCCATGCTTCATGCGCATCGAAGTGTAATTGTGAGAGGAGAGATGTCACCTCGGTTTCAAGAGCTCTTGCACGTGATCGAGTCATGGGCCCGGTAGGCACTTGGTGAGACGATGGTAGGTCCATGGGGATGACCTTGGGATGCTCCGCATCATCTCCCCTCCCTTGGGGAAGATCCGTCCTCGGATCAAAATCTTCATCACCATGGAAAGGAGAGAGATCTTTGACGTTGAAGATGTCGCTCACGTTGTACTTGTCGCGCGGGAGGTTGATCTTGTAAGCGTTGTCGCTGTAACGTGAAAGCACCTTGAAGGGTCCATCTGCTTGTGGATGAAGCTTGGATTTGCGTTCTTCTGGGAAGCGGTCCTTGCGAAGGTGTAGCCACACTTGATCACCAATGTTGAAGACCATAGGTTGCTTGTTGAAGTTGAGCTTGGTCGCAAGGTGTTGAACTTTGCGCTCGATGGTGTTCCTTGTATCTTCATGCATTTTCTTGAGATGTGTCACACGCGCACTTGCGTCCAAATTGATGCGCTCTTGGAGTGGTAGAGGAAGAATATCCAATGGTGACAAAGGGTTGAATCCGTAGACGACCTCGAAAGGGGACTTGCCAGTTGTTGAGTGTCTTGCTCGGTTGTATGCGAACTCGGCGATGGGTAGACACTCCTCCCACTCCTTGATGTTCGTCTTGATGAGTACTCGAAGTAGAGCGGAGAGTGTGCGGTTGGTCACCTCCGTTTGGCCATCGGTTTGAGGATGGTATGCCATGGAGAAGAGTAGCTTGATTCCGAGCTTTGCAAATAGAGTCTTCCAAAAGTAGCTAAGGAACTTGACGTCGCGGTCCGAGATGATAGTCTTTGGTACTCCATGAAGGCGCAAGATTTCCCTACAAAACAAATTTGCAATATGTGAAGCATCGTCTATCTTGTTGCAGGGAATGAAATGAGCCATTTTGGAGAAACGGTCCACGACAACAAAAACAGAATCCTTTCCATTTCGAGTTCTAGGCAAACCAAGCACAAAGTCCATGCTAATATCTTCCCATGGTTGATATGGAATTGGAAGTGGCATATAGAGGCCATGAGATTGGGCTTTAGACTTAGCTTTGCGACATGTAGAACAATGGTTGGTGAAGCGATTGACGTCGCAATGCATCTTGGGCCAAAAGTAGTTCTTGGAGAGGGTAGCAAATGTTTTGTCGCGTCCAAAGTGTCCCATGAGTCCGCCTCCATGAGATTCCTGCAAAAGCAACAAACAAAAAGAGGACTCGGGGATGCAAAGTTTGTTAGCTCTCATAAGATATCCATCTTTGATGTAGTATCGATCCCAAGAAGTATGCATCAAACACTTGGCATAAGGTATGGCGAATGTAGGATCATGTTCATACAAGTCTTTGATATGCTCAAAACCAATGACATTCAACTCAAGGTTAGTGACAAGCATGCATACACGGGAAAGCGCATCCGCCACAACATTTTCTTTACCCTTAATGTACTTGATGACATAAGGAAAAGACTCAATAAATTCACTCCATTTAGCATGACGCTTGTTCAACTTAGTTTGACCCTTAAGGTATTTAAGTGGTGGTGTGGGTAGGGATATTGGGACGGTTTTGCGGAAGTTGGAGGTGGCGTAGCGGATGATGTTGTGGAAGTAGCGGTCGTTCGGGCGCGAACGGATGTCCGGTAACGTCGGATGTCCGGTGATGTGATGGTCGTCCGGTGATCGGGGTCAACGCGAGATTCTAGATGCGGGAGGTGATTATTGGGGGATTGGGGAAGGATTTGGAGGTGGAGATGGTGGGGGAAGGCTAGATCTACTTGTAACACAACAAATTCACGGATCAAGACCAGCAAAACATCATCAAAACTCACAAAACACAAGAAAAAAATTTGGGGCTATTTTTGTGGGGATTTTCGGATTAGGACGAAAAACAACAAAATCAAGCTAGAAAAACGAAGAGGGGCTCCGAAATCGTGATCAACCTTGCTCATGATACCAAGATGATGTAGGGTGGAACCCTAGATGGCCGATCTTTCACGAAAGGAGCGGATCCCAAAGAGAAACACGAGGAACAGGAGGGGGATTCACGAGGGAAAACACGAGAAAATCACTCAAACCAACAAGATTCGATTACACATGTGCTAGATCCCCGAAACACAAAGAGATACACGATGATCCAAGGTCAACAAAGGACGATACAAGTAACTGGTTCTTCTCCTAGAAGGAGGTCTTGATGGGTCCGCCCAAGAGGGGGTCTTGAATCCAAGTTGATCTTCTCCGAAGAGGGGCCGCAGTCTCTCTCGAGGAGGAGATCGGTATGGATGAGCGAAGCTCTATCTCGAAGTATGAGCTAAACCAATGCTAACCCTAGCTTGGATGAATGGGTGGTCTATTTATAGTTTAAGTGTAAAAGGGGCGAAGTGAAGGGGTACATGGGCCTCGGGCCCGAATCTGGACCCAGCCAGGTACCGGACGTCTGCTGGGGACCGGTCGTCCGGTGTCTCAGGAGCTGCCGGACATCCGGTGTCCTTCAGTCGTCCGCTGGTTCTGCTCTGTGAAGGGGGTGCCAGACGTCCGGAGGCTCCGGACTTCCGCTGATGTTGGCTTGGGTGCTGGTGCGCCGGTCATCCGGTCCGAACCGGACGTCCGCTTGTTCGCTTCGGGTGGAGGGGCACCGGTTGTCCGGTCTGGGCCGGACGTCTGCTGGCTGGGGCTCGGCTGAGGCTTCAGGCGCCGGACGTCCGGTCCCGGCCGGTCGTCCATTGGCTGGGACTTTTCCTGCATCCCTTCTTCTTCTCCATCTTCTCGTCCATCTTCCTCTTCTTCTTGTCCTTGCTCCTTAGCTTCTGCATTGTACCTGAGTATGCACAAAGTATCCATATGAGGTAGTAGCCATGCTTCATATGCATTGAAGTGGATTTGTGAGAGGAGAGATGTCACCTCGGTTTCAAGAGCTCTTGCACGTGATCGAGTCATGGGCCCGGTAGGCACTTGGTGAGACGATGGTAGGTCCATGGGGATGACCTTGGGATGCTCCGCATCATCTCCCCTCCCTTGGGGAAGATCCGTCCTCGGATCAAAATCTTCATCACCATGGAAAGGAGAGAGATCTTTGACGTTGAAGATGTCGCTCACGTTGTACTTGTCGCGCGGGAGGTTGATCTTGTAAGCATTGTCGTTGTAACGTGAAAGCACCTTGAAGGGTCCATCTGCTTGTGGATGAAGCTTGGATTTGCGTTCTTCTGGGAAGCGGTCCTTGCGAAGGTGTAGCCACACTTGATCACCAATGTTGAAGACCATAGGTTGCTTGTTGAAGTTGAGCTTGGTCGCAAGGCGTTGAACTTTGCGCTCGATGGTGTTCCTTGTATCTTCATGCATTTTCTTGAGATGTGTCACACGCGCACTTGCGTCCAAATTGATGCGCTCTTGGAGTGGTAGAGGAAGAATATCCAATGGTGACAAAGGGTTGAATCCGTAGATGACCTCGAAAGGGGACTTGCCGGTTTTTGAGTGTCTTGCTCGGTTGTATGCGAACTCGGCGATGGGTAGACACTCCTCCCACTCCTTGATGTTCGTCTTGATGAGTACTCGAAGTAGAGCGGAGAGCGTGCGATTGGTCACCTCCGTTTGGCCATCGGTTTGAGGATGGTATGCCATGGAGAAGAGTAGCTTGATTTCGAGCTTTGCGCATAGAGTCTTCCAAAAGTAGCTAAGGAACTTGACGTCGCGGTCCGAGATGATAGTCTTTGGTACTCCATGAAGGCGCAAGATTTCCCTACAAAACAAATTTGCAATATGTGAAGCATCGTCTATCTTGTTGCAGGGAATGAAATGAGCCATTTTGGAGAAACGGTCCACGACAACAAAAACGGAATCCTTTCCATTTCGAGTTCTAGGCAAACCAAGCACAAAGTCCATGCTTATATCTTGCCATGGTTGATATGGAATTGGAAGTGGCATATAGAGGCCATGAGATTGGGCTTTAGACTTAGCTTTGCGACATGTAGAACAATGGTTGGTGAAGCGATTGACGTCGCGATGCATCTTGGGCCAAAAGTAGTTCTTGGAGAGCGTAGCAAATGTTTTGTCGCGTCCAAAGTGTCCCATGAGTCCGCCTCCATGAGATTCCTGCAAAAGCAACAAACAAAAAGAGGACTCGGGGATGCAAAGTTTTTTAGCTCTCATAAGATATCCATCTTTGATGTAGTATCGATCCCAAGAAGTATGCATCAAACACTTGGCATACGGTATGGCGAATGTAGGATCATGTTCATACAAGTCTTTGATATGCTCAAAACCAATGACATTCAACTCAAGGTTAGTGACAAGCATGCATATACGGGAAAGAGCATCCGCCACAACATTTTCTTTACCCTTAATGTACTTGATGACATAAGGAAAAGACTCAATAAATTCACTCCATTTAGCATGACGCTTGTTCAACTTAGTTTGACCCTTAAGGTATTTAAGTGGTGGTGTGGGTAGGGATATTGGGACGGTTTTGCGGAAGTTGGAGGTGGCGTAGCGGATGATGTTGTGGAAGTAGCGGTCGTTCGGGCGCGAACGGATGTCCGGTCGCCGGTCGTCCGGTAACGTCGGACGTCCGGTGATTCCTGGGTCGCCGGACGTCCGGTGATGTGACGGTCGTCCGGTGATTGGGGTCAACGCGAGATTCTAGATGCGGGAGGTGATTATTGGGGGATTGGGGAAGGATTTGGAGGTGAAGATGGTGGGGGAAGGCTAGATCTACTTGCAACGCAACAAATTCACGGATCAAGACCAACAAAACATCATCAAAACTCACAAAACACAAGAAAAAAAATTTGGGGCTATTTTTGTGGGGATTTTCGGATTAGGATGAAAAACAACAAAATCAAGCTAGAAAAACAAAGAGGGGCTCCGAAATCGTGATCAACCTTGCTCATGATACCAAGATGATGTAGGGTGGAACCCTAGATGGCCGATCTTTCACGAAAGGAGCGGATCCCAAAGAGAAACACGAGGAACACGAGGGGGATTCACGAGGGAAAACACGAGAGAATCACTCAAACCAACAAGATTCGATTACACATGTGCTAGATCCCTGAAACACAAAGAGATACACGATGATCCAAGGTCAACAAAGGACGATACAAGTAACTGGTTCTTCTCCTAGAAGGAGGTCTTGATGGGCCCGCCCAAGAGGGGGTCTTGAATCCAAGTTGATCTTCTCCGAAGAGGGGCCGCAGTCTCTCTCGAGGAGGAGATCGGTATGGATGAGCGAAGCTCTATCTCGAAGTATGAGCTAAACCAACGCTAACCCTAGCTTGGATGAATGGGTGGTCTATTTATAGTCTAAGTGTAAAAGGGGCGAAGTGAAGGGGTACATGGGCCTCGGGCCCGAATCTGGACCCAGCCAGGTATCGGACGTCTGCTGGGGACTGGTCGTCCGGTGTCTCAGGAGCTGCCGCACATCCGGTGTCCTTCGGTCGTCCGCTGGTTCTGCTCTGTGAAGGGGGTGCCAAACGTCCGGAGGCTTCGGACTTCCGCTGATGTTGGCTCGGGTGCTGGTGCGCTGGTCATTCGGTCCGGACCGGACGTCCACTTGTTCGCTTCGGGTGGAGGGGCACCGGTCGTCCTGTCTGGGCCGGATGTCCGCTGGCTGGGGCTCGACTGAGGCTTCAGGCGCCGGACGTCCGGTCCCGGCCAGTCTTCCATTGGCTGGGACTTTTCCTGCATCCCTTCTTCTTCTCCGTCTTCTCGTCCATCTTCCTCTTCTTCTTGTCCTTGCTCCTTAGCTTCTGCATTGTACCTGAGTATGCACAAAGTATCCATATGAGGTAATAGCCATGCTTCATATGCATTGAAGTGGAATTGTGAGAGGAGAGATGTCACCTCGGTTTCAAGAGCTCTTGCACGTGATCGAGTCATGGGCCCGGTAGGCACTTGGTGAGACGATGGTAGGTCCATGGGGATGACCTTGGGATGCTCCGCATCATCTCCCCTCCCTTGGGGAAGATCCGTCCTCGGATCAAAATCTTCATCACCATGGAAAGGAGAGAGATCTTTGACGTTGAAGATGTCGCTCACGTTGTACTTGTCGCGCGGGAGGTTGATCTTGTAAGCGTTGTTGTTGTAACGTGAAAGCACCTTGAAGGGTCCATCTGCTTGTGGATGAAGCTTGGATTTGCGTTCTTCTGGGAAGCGGTCCTTGCGAAGGTGTAGCCACACTTGATCACCAATGTTGAAGACCATAGGTTGCTTGTTGAAGTTGAGCTTGGTCGAAGGCGTTGAACTTTGCGCTCGATGCTGTTCCTTGTATCTTCATGCATTTTCTTGAGATGTGTCACACGCGCACTTGCGTCCAAATTGATGCGCTCTTGGAGTGGTAGAGGAAGAATATCCAATGGTGACAAAGGGTTGAATCCGTAGACGACCTCGAAAGGGGACTTGCCGGTTGTTGAGTGTCTTGCTCGGTTGTATGCGAACTCGGCGATGGGTAGACACTCCTCCCACTCCTTGATGTTCGTCTTGATGAGTACTCGAAGTAGAGCGGAGAGTGTGCGGTTGGTCACCTCCGTTTGGCCATCGGTTTGAGGATGGTATGCCATGGAGAAGAGTAGCTTGATTCCGAGCTTTGCGCATAGAGTCTTCCAAAAGTAGCTAAGGAACTTGACGTCGCGGTCCGAGATGATAGTCTTTGGTACTCCATGAAGGCGCAAGATTTCCCTACAAAACAAATTTGCAATATGTGAAGCATCGTCTATCTTATTGCAGGGAATGAAATGAGCTATTTTGGAGAAACGGTCCACGACAACAAAAACGGAATCCTTTCCATTTCGAGTTCTAGGCAAACCAAGCACAAAGTCCATGCTAATATCTTCCCATGGTTGATATGGAATTGGAAGTGGCATATAGAGGCCATGAGATTGGGCTTTAGACTTAGCTTTGCGACATGTAGAACAATGGTTGGTGAAGCGATTGACGTCGCGATGCATCTTGGGCCAAAAGTAGTTCTTGGAGAGCATAGCAAATGTTTTGTCGCGTCCAAAGTGTCCAATGAGTCCGCCTCCATGAGATTCCTGCAAAAGCAACAAACGAAAAGAGGACTCGGGGATGCAAAGTTTGTTAGCTCTCATAAGATATCCATCTTTGATGTAGTATCGATCCCAAGAAGTATGCATCAAACACTTGGCATAAGGTATGGCGAATGTAGGATCATGTTCATACAAGTCTTTGATATGCTCAAAACCAATGACATTCAACTCAATGTTAGTGACAAGCATGCATATACGGGAAAGATCATCCGCCACAACATTTTCTTTACCCTTAATGTACTTGATGACATAAGGAAAAGACTCAATAAATTCACTCCATTTAGCATGACGCTTGTTCAACTTAGTTTGACCCTTAAGGTATTTAAGTGGTGGTGTGGGTAGGGATATTGGGACGGTTTTGCGGAAGTTGGAGGTGGCGTAGCGGATGATGTTGTGGAAGTAGCGGTCGTTCGGGCGCGAACGGATGTCCGGTCGCCGGTCGTCCGGTAACGTCGGACTCCGGTGATTCCTAGGTCGCCGGACGTCCGGTGATGTGACGGTCGTCCGGTGATCGGGGTCAACGCGAGATTCTAGATGCGGGAGGTGATTATTGGGGGATTGGGGAAGGATTTGGAGGTGGAGATGGTGGGGGAAGGCTAGATCTACTTGCAACGCAACAAATTCACGGATCAAGACCAACAAAACATCATCAAAACTCACAAAACACAAGAAAAAAATTTGGGGCTATTTTTGTGGGGATTTTCGGATTAGGACGAAAAACAACAAAATCAAGCTAGAAAAACGAAGAGGGGCTCCGAAATCGTGATCAACCTTGCTCATGATACCAAGATGATGTAGGGTGTAACCCTAGATGGCCGATCTTTCATGAAAGGAGCGGATCCCAAAGAGAAACACGAGGAACACGAGGGCGATTCACGAGGGAAAACACGAGAGAATCACTCAAACCAACAAGATTTGATTACACATGTGCTAGATCCCCGAAACACAAAGAGATACACGATGATCCAAGGTCAACAAAGGACGATACAAGTAACTAGTTCTTCTCCTAGAAGGAGGTCTTGATGGGGCCGCCCAAGAGGGGGTCTTGAATCCAAGTTGATCTTCTCCGAAGAGGGGCCGCAGTCTCTCTCGAGGAGGAGATCGGTATGGATGAGAGAAGCTCTATCTCGAAGTATGAGCTAAACCAACGCTAACCCTAGCTTGGATGAAAGGGTGGTCTATTTATAGTCTAAGTGTAAAAGGGGCGAAATGAAGGGGTACATGGGCCTCGGGCCCAAATCTGGACCCAGCCAGGTACCGGACGTCTGCTGGGGACCGGTCGTCCGGTGTCTCAGGAGCTGCCGGACATCCGGTGTCCTTCGGTCGTCCGCTGGTTCTTCTCTGTGAAGGGGGTGCCGGACGTTCGGAGGCTCCGGACTTCCGCTGATGTTGGCTCGGGTGCTGGTGCACCGGTCATCCGGTCCGGACCGGACGTCCGCTTGTTCGCTTCGGGTGGAGGGGCACCGGTCGTCCGGTCTGGGCTGGACGTCTGCTGGCTGGGGCTCGGCTGAGGCTTCAGGCGCCGGACGTCCGGTCCCGGCCGGTCGTCCATTGGCTGGGACTTTTCCTGCATCCCTTCTTCTTCTCCGTCTTCTCGTCCATCTTCCTCTTCTTCTTGTCCTTGCTCCTTAGCTTCTGCATTGTACCTGAGTATGCACAAAGTATCCATATGAGGTAGTAGCCATGCTTCATATGCATTGAAGTGGAATTGTGAGAGGAGAGATGTCACCTCAGTTTCAAGAGCTCTTGCACGTGATCGAGTCATGGGCCCGGTAGGCACTTGGTGAGACGATGGTAGGTACATGGGGATGACCTTGGGATGCTCCGCATCACGAAGCTCGAAGGAAAGGGCACAGAAGCCCAAATATAACCTGCATCACACTGCGGAGGTTCGGTCGTGTGAATGGCCTTCCGATGATTTCTTGAGAGCAGCCGGGATTTATGAAGATTTTTATGAATTGGCTGAGAATGCAGGCCTCACCACTTTCCTCCACGACCAATGTGACCAGTATCTCTTACTCACAAATATCTTTGGGAAAAACTTTCATTTCCATTCTAGGAGCTCACCACCTAAGGTGGAGTTTTATTTATATGATGAGCATAAGGAGATGTCACTTTATGATTTTTTTTCGGGTTTGTTTGGTCCCTTTCGAGGGCACGACAGAGGAATGTAACATTCCAAATTTTCAATTTGGAATGTTTTACAATTATTAGTTAAGCATCTATGCATTTTGTTTGAATTGAGTGGCATTTGGAAATTTTCAGAGGCTTTTGAATTTTTGTTGAATTTGGATTCAACTTGGCATTTGAAAAATCTACCTCAATATCCCTGACAAATACTTGAGAAAAAGTATGAGAGGAGCTAACATGACGCTCCAAAAATGTCAGAAGAAAATATAGCCAAAAGGTTTGAATTCAAATTTGAATTTTATTTGGAGTTTGTAGAAAATGTTTTTTTAGTTTCTGTTTTGCCCCTATAAAAATGTCCATGCTATAGGATTTATTCCCCTGAGAATTTTGATATATATATGTCCTATATAAAAATATTATAGGTTTACCTATAATTAGTGTTCTCTCTCTGTGGTATTTCAAAAAAAACAAAAAAAAGGTCCAAGGCGCCAGCCAGGCCAACCAGCCCAGCAGAGCTGAGCCGCAGCCCACCAGCAACCGAGCCGGCCTGCCCCAGCGCGGTGCACGCCCGAACCCCTCTCCCCTTGGTCGCCCACTCGCTCTCCTGTCTCCCTCTCCCACTGACCCGCGGGGCCCGCCCTATCCCTAACCCCTCGCCCACGACACGCCGCGCCAGAGCATGCGCAGAGCGCGCCCGACACCGCAATCCTCTCGGGATCGTGATCTCGAGTCGCCCCCTGCTCCACGAAGGTGTCCTATAAATACCCCTCGGCCTCCTCTGTCGATCCCCCTAAAAAACCCTACTCCAAAACCCACCACAGCCGCCGCCGTCGCCAAACGCATCTCGCCGCCGCCGCCTCGGTTCGCCGCCACTCCCGACGCCGGTGAGCCCTCTCTGCCCCTCCCAGCACCTTCACCCGAACCTCCACTACCGCCCGCACCTCTTTGACACCTTTTCATCGCCCAGGAACCGCCGAAGCCATCGCCCCCGAGCTTGACCGCCGCTCGCCGGAGCTGCAGCTCACCAGGGAGCAGTCGACGTCTCCCCGACCACCTCCGTCGTCCCCGAGCTCCCCCGACTCCATCCGCCCGACAACTCCGCCGCCGCCCCGGACTACCGGAGCACCCCCGCCACCGTCGCCCGAGCCACCGTCGTCCCTCGTCGCCGTTGTAAGCCACCGGACTCCCTCCACCGTTCGATCTGCACTGCACGGCTTAGACTAGACTAGCGAAGGGGTACGGTTTATTTTCAATAGATCGGTTAGTTTACGGTTTATTTCCGGTTTAGTGCGGTTTAGTGCAGACGGGCTGATTGGTTGTTTTTATTATTAACCGTATGCGTGTTAGCCTATTCAACGCATGAGCGCGGTTTTGTTTTAGAACGCCCACTGTTTTGGCCCATTAGCGCGTTAGTTTTTGTTTAGTTTTATTTTAGTTTCTGTTTTAAAACAGAATAGTTCCAGTTTTGTAAAATCTATATCTTTTAAGTTATTTAATATTTTTAGTTGATTCTTTTTGCTCTAGTTTGGAAATTTCCTATAGTTTCTGTACAAATTAGATTCGGCCATGTTTAGGTTTTTAAAAACTGTTTTATATTAGTTTTAGTCAGATTAGTTTTTCTGCTATAAATTGAGTTAGGATTAGTTTTTTTTAGTGTTTCTTTTTGTCACTGCTTTGTTTTGACTTTTTCTAGCATTAGGAATTTATTTGGGCGTTTATAGTCTTTATTAAAAATAGTTTTTATGCAAAGACAAGCTTTTCTACTTTATTTAGCTTGCTGCTATTTTCTGCTGTTCTAGTTTTTTTAAAATTTTATTTTTCCTATGTTATAATTTATTTAGATTAGTTTCTGTAGTTACAGAGAGTGAACATTTATTTACAGCAAAATAAAAAGTTTTATTTTATTTTCTTAATAGTTTTGTTTTAGGTATAACAGGAGTTCTATAATAGATATTGGTTTGAATCTTTTTGCACCTAGTTTGTATGTTGTTTTCCTTTATGTTAGTTAGTAAAACCATTATTTTGGATCTATAAAGAAAAGTGTTAGTAGGTTAAAACTATTTCCTTGTTGTTGCTTGATGTGATGGAAACCTTGATTTTGTTTTCCTCAAGTTTTCTTTGATTTTGGTTTGAGTGCTTGTGTGTTTTCCTTTAGTTTGCTGATATGTCATTAGTGAAATACTTTTTTGTGCTATTGTTTGACTCGATAGAATTTCCGGAGTGCGAAGCTCGCTATCTCGAGTCACTAGTGTTTGAAGACCGTCAGCCAGGCAAGTTATTTGATCATGTTTTACAATACCTATGATTTTGTTGCATTAGAATTATTCCTCCCCACCATGCATGCAGTAGAAGAATTTTAAGTTATGTTCTTGAGTAGTATCATGAGGTAGGATGAACCCACTTCCCCTTGTTACCATTGCTCGGGACGATGTAGTTTATTTTGCTATGCTCGTAGACGGGGTTGGTTGAGTGTTTCATACAGGAGATGTGAGAGTCAAGATGATGACAACCCCATGACTTCAAGCTCAAGATGGACTTCAAATTCACTACTGGGTGGAGGACGGTTGACGGGCACCTTGGAGGAACCAGCGGATGGCCGGGATGCATGGAGGAGCGCCATGACATCTTGCGGAAAGCTTCACCCAGCCACGAAGAGACGGATGGATACCCTTTGACCGGAAGCTTACCTATGCAGCCGCAAGCCATTATGGGCTCTGGTTGGGTTGACCCTAGGCGTGA
Source organism: Triticum dicoccoides (assembly GCF_002162155.2). Taxonomy (NCBI): domain Eukaryota; kingdom Viridiplantae; phylum Streptophyta; class Magnoliopsida; order Poales; family Poaceae; genus Triticum; species Triticum dicoccoides. The sequence continues at coordinate 299,847,670 of NC_041390.1, read as the reverse complement.
CTCTGGACGGACGGTGCCAGCAGATGTAGAAGAACGGTAGGACATGGATGGGTACCGGCATTGCTCAGAGAAACTCTACGGAAGACCCTGTTTCGTTCATCCAGTCTTCAAACACCAGGCAGTGCGAGGACATAAAGGAGGGAACGATTCTTGCGGGTAAAGTGCACAAGACTCTCCAGAGTAACAACCTAATCGATTAGCCGTGTCCCCGGTTACGGACAAATGAGCCTCTGGAAATTGGAGTATTTCGGAAATCTCAACACCGAACTAAATTAATTGAGGGGTTATTTAGTAATTGGGAATGAGACATTGGTTGGCGGAACCATCTCAATAACAACCAACATTTTGTAGTAATTGCAAGCAAGTCCTTTGTTATAGGGAAAAATTGGCTTTTTTGCAAAAACATAAAACTTAGAGCCCCACAGCCAAATTGCATATAGTGTTAGAAATTTTATTGTTGTTCTCTCTATGACTTGCCGGCATATTCAAAATGCTGACCTACATGGCTGCAACGTCTTATGTTGCAGAGGAGTTTCCGACCACGAGTGAGGCTACGATCTACGCTTGGCGATTGCCCTATGGAGTCGGATGGACTCGCTATTCGTCTACGTTTCCGTAGCTTTATTTAGTTTATTTCTCATGAGTTGGCCTTCGGCCGAATTTATTCTATTGTAATAAAGACTCGATATGAGAATCGTGTAATAAATTCAGGTGTGATTGAACTTTGAATCTTTTCATCAATGTACTGTGTGTGCCAGCATGATCTTGGGATGGTACAGCTACACAGAGACTTGACCAATTTTGGGTCGGGTCGCTACAGAGATGGTATTCAGAGCACACACTGACCGTAGGACGTAACCCCTAGGATCGGAAAGCCGTAGGAAGAGACTATTTTATTTTATGTCCTTATCTTTCTCTAATTCTCCCCTGTTCATTTCTGACTTCTCTCTGATTTCAACATTCTAGATGGCCGTCAAGTTCATCCCAGTTCTGCTCCTGGAGTTTTGCCAGCCAGATGAGACAATGCTTTTCGGTAGGAGGCTGGTCCAGATCACCAAAGAATTGAAGATTGCTCTCCTTTCTATCACCGGGACCCCTATCATGGCATTTCCAGAAGACCGTCGTTAGAGGATTAAGGTGCACATACCAGGGAGAACTTTTGGAAGCCTCTCGGCGCCCGTTGACTTCAAGTTCACTGCTCCCACTTGGATACTCGGGAGGAACATAGCAGTTCATAGTGCACTTGGACGCATCCAGGATGAATACAGGACCGAGCTTGTTGGATCAGACCACAGCATGATTTCTCGCAGGACTGCAGATGGAGAGATTATCCGCACCATAGATGACGACTCCGTCCACTCATATGTCCAAGACTTGGAGGCTCACATCAGGGCTCTAGAGATTCAGATGCGCAGGAGCTTGAAGACGGTCCAAAAGTTGCATCTTCGTGAAATTGAACTAGAGGATGCAGCACGTGAAGCCCACTATGAGCATGAGGATGAAGTCAAAGATTTTATGGAAAGACTCGAGGACCTGAAGAAATATATTGCCACACTGGAGGAGAAGACGGATCTGGGAGAAGACCTTTTCCCGAGTGGAGATGATGGACCTCTCATGAGCAATGACCAGGATTATGAAGAGAGCTCCACCGAAGGAAGCCGCAAGAGGAGACGCTGCACCAGAGGACGACTCACCAGAGGACGCAGGGATAATTGATGAAGACATTTAGTCGACCGCCATGTTATTTTTATTTTTATTTTCATCGATCAGTTAGGCCGTTATTTTCGATTAGTCGTGAGATCTTGTAATCCGAGTTTGATCCTTGCTTGAGTTGAATGAATAAATGATTGGTGTGATTGTGTTTGTGCATTCATTTGGGTAGTGCTATTTTCTCATTAGGCCCTTGTTCTATTCTAATTTCTCATCCACTCCATAACACCAGATGCCTCCGAGACGTGACCTCGGTTTCACTTTCCCGCCAGAGCTCACCCAGCTGATCCAACAGCAGAATGCCTTAATGCAAATGCTCATCCAAAACCAAGGCAACAACAACAACAATCCACCACCACCACCCCCTGTCGATAACCTGACCCGGTTCCTAAGGCTGAATCCGCCGGTGTTCTCTAGTAGCACCGAGCCGATTGTAGCTGATGATTGGCTCCGCAAGATCGGAAGGGATCTAACAACTGCTGGATGCACAGATGCTGAGAAGGTGTGTTTTGCCGCACATCAACTGAATGGACCTACAGCCTCTTGGTGGGAAAATTACACCGCCACTTATTCGGTCGCCACCATGACATGGGATCAGTTCCAGCGGGCTTTCCGCACCGCGCATGTCTCAGCTGGAGCCATGAGTCTGAAGAAGCGTGAGTTCCGCAACTTACGCCAGGGGAACCGTACTTTGGGGCAGTATGTGGATGAGTTCAACAAGTTATCTCGATATGCCCCAGATGACGTGGCCACAGATGCCGCAAAACAGGAGAAGTTTCTTGAGGGACTCAATGTTGAGCTGGGGATGCAGCTAATGGTGGCTACCTTCAATAACTACCAGGAGCTGGTAGACAAGGCCACTATACTTGAAGGCAAGCAGCAGCAGATTGAAAGCCGCAAGCGGAAATATAGCCAGGGAAAGTACAACTCCCGAGCTCAGCAGAAGCCCCGCTATGCCCCATACCCGGGAGGACATAACCATCACAACCATGGAGGACACAATCATGGAGGACATAACCATGGAGGGAATGGGAACAATCGCAACCACGACAACAACCCCAAGTCAGGCAATGGAGGCAACGGAAACCAGCACCGTCCTGCTCCAACTCAGAAGGATCTGAGTCATATCACCTGTTTCAAGTGCGAGAAGACAGGGCACTACGCCACCGATTGTCCAGAGGCCAAGCAGAGGAATGGGAACGGCAACGGCAACGGAAGCTCAGCAAAGAAGCCCAACCCTTTTCCTCGTGCTCAGGTGAATCACATTGACGTGGAGGACATCTATGATATGCCAGAAACTGTGGTTGGTAAGTTTTTATTAAATTCACGTCCAGTATAGGTACTCTTTGATTCTGGTGCAACGCATTCATTCATATCAAGGGTAGTTGTGGAAAAATATGGGTTGCCCACTAGGACCCTTAGAACCCCGATCCAAGTCACTTCTCCAGGAGGAGAGATGATGGCAGGCTTAGGCTGTCATTCAACCCTTAGCATCAGAAATCACGATTTTCCCGTAGACCTCATAGTCTTAGAATCCCAGGGATTGGACGTGATCCTAGGCATGGACTGGTTGATGAAGTTTGAAGGGAACATCGACTTTGCCTGCAAGACGATTTTGCTCACCACCCCGGAGCAGAAGAGGATCAAGTATGTATCCAGGCGCACACCGATAAAGAAGCGGGTGAATTCCCTCACGGGAGAGGTTCAGGAGGAAGTGCCTGTAGTACAAGATTTTCTGGATGTATTTCCGGAAGAATTACCAGGAATGCCACCGGATAGAGAAATAGAATTTCTGATCGAGTTATTACCTGGCACATCCCCAATATCCAAGAGACCTTATCGGATGCGCCCGAATGATTTGGAAGAGATCAAGCAGCAGATCAAGGAATTATTGGAGAAAGGATATATTCACCCAAGTTCGTCACCTTGGGGAGCCCCAGTTCTTTTGGTAGAGAAGAAGGATGGAACACTGAGAATGGTTGTAGATTATCGTTCATTGAATGACGTGACCATCAAGAATAAGTACCCTCTACCGATGATTAATGATTTATTTGATCAGCTAGTCGGAGCCAAAGTATTTTCCAAGATCGATCTTCGATCAGGGTATCATCAGCTAAAGATTTGTGAACAGGATATACCCAAAACAGCCTTCACCACCAGGTATGGTTTATATGAGTATACCGTCATGTCATTCGGATTGACTAATGCCCCTGCATATTTCATGAGCATGATGAACAAGGTATTTATGGAATATGTGGACAAGTTTGTCATGGTGTTCATCGATGACATCTTGGTTTTCTCCAAGAGCGAGGAAGAGCACAAGGAACATCTGCGTCTAGTCCTGGAGAAACTCCGAGAACATCAGTTATATGCCAAGTTCAGCAAATGTGAATTTTGGTTGAAGGAAGTCCGATTCCTCAGACATGTTATTTCAGAAGAAGGAATAGCAGTCGACCCCACCAAGGTTGAATCGGTTACCAACTGGCAATCCCCCACCTCAGTCAAGGAGATCCGCAGTTTTCTCGGACTCGCTGAATACTATCGGAGATTTATTGAGAATTTCTCCAAGATTGCTAAACCCATGACCGAGCTGTTGAAGAAGGAAACAAAGTACATTTGGACCGAGGATTGTGAAGCCAGTTTTCAGGAGTTGAAGAAACGTCTGGTTACAGCCCCAGTACTCATTTTTCGGACATACACAAGGACTACCAGGTGTATTGTGATGCTTCTCGTCAAGGGCTCGGTGGAGTGCTCATGCAGGAAGGAAAAGTTGTAGCTTATACCTCCAGACAGCTACGACCTCATGAGATGAATTATGCCACGCACGATTTGGAGTTATCAGCCGTAGTGCACGCACTCAAGACGTGGAGACATTTCCTTGTCGGAAATAGTTGTGATGTTTACACGGATCATAAGAGCTTGAAGTACATCTTCACGCAGAAGGAGTTGAACCTCAGACAAAGGAGATGGCTTGAATTGATCAAGGACTATGATATGAGATTGCATTACCACCTAGGGAAAGCAAATGTTGTAGTAGATGCCTTGAGCCGTAAAAGCCATGTGAACACCCTCATAGCTGGAGGATTACGTCAGAATTTAGCCGACAGTCTTAGAGATCTCCGATTGGAAATAGTACCAAGAGGATTTGTCGCCACCTTGGATATTCATTCCACTCTGACCGAAAGGATCCGTGATGCCCAGAAGACGGACAAGGAAATTGCAGAGATAAAAGAAAAGATGAGTAACGGAAAGGCTAAAGGTTTCCGTGAGGATGAACACGGAACTTTATGGTTTGAAGATCGCATATATGTGCCCAATGACCCAGAGGTCAGGAAGTTAATTCTTCAGGAGGCCCATGATTCACCGTACTCGATTCACCCAGGCAACACCAAGATGTATCTAGATTTGAAGGAAAGTTTATGGTGGACAGGTATGAAGAAGGATATTGCCGAGTACGTAGCTGTATGCGATGTTTGTCAGCGAGTAAAGGCTGAGCATCAGAAGCCGGCAGGGTTACTTCAACCACTGTCGATTCCCGAGTGGAAATGGGAAAAACTTGGAATGGATTTTATCACAGGATTACCCAGGACCCGTTTAGGTTATGATTCTATCTGAGTAGTGGTTGATCGCTTGACCAAGGTAGCTCATTTCATTCCCATGAAGACTACATATACCAGCGCTAAGTTAGCCAAGATATACATGACCAGGATCGTATGTCTGCATGGAGTTCCGAGGAGTATCGTGTCAGATAGAGGAACGCAATTTACCTCAAAGTTTTGGAATCAGTTGCATGAAACTTTGGGTACGAGGCTGGAGTTCAGTACAGCTTTTCATCCGCAGACAGATGGACAGAGCGAGAGAGTCAACCAGATTCTGGAGGACATGTTGAGAGCCTATGCGTTAGACTATGGGTCTAGCTGGGATGACAATCTGCTATACGCGCAGTTCTCGTACAACAACAACTATCAGACCAGTCTGAAGATGGCCCCTTCAAAGCTCTATACGGAAGGAGGTGCAGAACACCATTGCTGTGGGATGGTGTTGGAGACCGAAAGCTTTTTGGTCCCGATCTTATCAGAGACTCCGAAGAGAAGGTCAAACTGATTCGAGATAGACTCAAGATAGCCCAGTCGAGACAGAAGAGTTATGCCGACAGTAAACGCAAGGAGGTAGCGTATGAAGTTGGAGACCGAGCCTATCTCCGTGTGTCCCCACTTTGTGGAATCAAGAGATTTGGTGTTAACGAAAATTTAGCACCCCATTTCATAGGCCCCTACAAAATCCTGAACGCAAAGGAGAAGTTGCATCCAAGCTGGAATTGCCGGAAGGATTGTCAGGAGTTCATGATGTCTTCCATGCTTCCCAGCTGAAGAAATGCCATGCTGAGATGCCCGATATTCCTTTGAGAGACACAGTGCCCCTAGAGGCCATACAGCTCGACAGTGATCTGACTTATGAGGAGAAACCCGTCAGGATTCTCGAGACTGCGAACAGAGTTATCCGCAGCAAGATCATCAAATTTTGCAAGGTTCTGTGGAGTCATCATTCCGAGGAGGAAGCCACCTGGGAGCGAGAAGAAGATCTCCGCCGAGACCACTTGCATCTATTTGCTAGCCAACCCGAATCTCGAGGGCGAGATTCATCTTAAGGTGGGTAGGTTTGTAACATCCCAAATTTTCAATTTGGAATGTTTTACAATTATTAGTTAAGCATCTATGCATTTTGTTTGAATTGAGTGGCATTTGGAAATTTTCAGAGGCTTTTGAATTTTTGTTGAATTTGGATTCAACTTGGCATTTGAAAAATCTACCTCAATATCCCTGACAAATACTTGAGAAAAAGTATGAGAGGAGCTAACATGACGCTCCAAAAATGTCAGAAGAAAATATAGCCAAAAGGTTTGAATTCAAATTTGAATTTTATTTGGAGTTTGCAAAAATGTTTTTTTAGTTTCTGTTTTGCCTCTATAAAAATGTCCACGCTATAGGATTTATTACCCTGAGAATTTTGATATATATATGTCCTATATAAAAATATTATAGGTTTACCTATAATTAGTTTTCTCTCTCTGTGGTACTTCAAAAAAACAAAAAAAGGTCCAAGGCGCCAGCCAGGCCAACTGGCCCAGCAGCGCTGAGCCGCAGCCCACCAGCAACCGAGCCGGCCTGCCCCAGTGCGGCGCACGCCCGAACCCCTCTCCCCTCGATCGCCCGCTCGCTCTCCTCTCTCCCTCTCCCGCTGACCCGCGGGGCCCGCCCTATCCCTAACCCCTCGCCCACGACATGCCGCGTCGGAGCACGCGTAGAGCGTGCCCGACACCGCGATCCCCTCGGGATCGTGATCCCGAGTCGCCCTCTGCTCAACGAAGGTGTCCTATAAATACCCCTCGGCCTCCTCTGTCGATCCCCCTAAAAAACCCTACTCCAAAACCCACCACAGCCACCGCCGTCGCCAAACGCATCTCGCCGCCGCCGCCTCGGTTCGCCGCCACTCCCGACGCCGGTGAGCCCTCTCTGCCCCTCCTAGCACCTTCACCCGAACCTCCACTACCTCCCGCACCTCGTTGACACCTTTTCATCGCCCAGGAACCGCCGAAGCCGTCGCCCCCGACCTCGACCGCCGCTCGCCGGAGCTGCAGCTCACCAGGGAGCAGTCGACGTCGCCCCGACCACCTCCGTCGTCCCCGAGCTCCCCCGACCTCCACTCGAGCTGCCGCACCCGCCCGACAACTCCGCCGCCGCCCCGGACCACCGTAGCAACCCCGCCACCGTCGCCCGAACCGCCGTCGTCCCTCGTCACCGCTGTAAGCCACCGGACTCCCTCCACCGTTCGATCTGCACTGCACGGCTTAGATTAGACTAGCGAAGGGGTACGGTTTATTTTCAATAGATCGGTTAGTTTACGGTTTATTTCCGGTTTAGTGCGGTTTAATGTAGACGGGCCGATCGGTTGTTTTTATTATTAACCGTACGCGTGTTAGCCTATTCAACGCATGAGCGCGGTTTAGTTTTAGAACGCCACTGTTTCGGCCCATTAGCGCGTTAGTTTTGGTTTAGTTTTATTTTAGTTTCTGTTTTAAGACAGAATAGTTCCAGTTTTGTAAAATCTATATCTTTTAAGTTATTTAATGTTTTTAGTTGATTCTTTTTGCTCTAGTTTGCAAATTTCCTATAGTTGCTGTAGAAATTAGATTCGGACATGTTTAGGTTTTTAAAAATTGTTTTATATTAGTTTTAGTCAGATTAGTTTTTCTGCTATAAATTGAGTTAGGATTAGTTTTTTTAGTGTTTCTTTTTGTCACTGCTTTGTTTTGACTTTGTCTAGCAGTAGGAATTTATTTGGGCATTTATAGTCTTTATTAAAAATAATTTTTATGCGAAGACAAACTTTTCTAATTTATTTAGCTTGCTGCTATTTTCTGTTGTTTTAGTTTTTTAAAATTTTATTTTTCCTATGTTATAATTTATTTGAGATTAGTTTCTGTAGTTACAGAGGGTGAACATTTATTTACAGCAAAATAAGAAGTTTTATTTTATTTTCTTAATAGTTTTGTTTTAGGTATAACAGGAGTTCTATAATAGATATTGGTTTGAATCTTTTTGCACCTAGTTTGTATGTTGTTTTCCTTTATGTTAGTTAGTAAAACCATTGTTTTGGATCTGTAAAGAAAAGTGTTAGTAGGTTAAAACTATTTCCTTGTTGTTGCTTGATGTGATGGAAACCTTGATTTTGTTTTCCTCGAGTTTTCTTTGATTTTGGTTTGAGTGCTTGTGTGTTTTCCTTTAGTTTGTCATTAGTGAAATACTTATTTGTGCTATTGTTTGACTCGATAGAATTTTCGGGGTGCGAAGCTTGCTATCTCGAGTCACTAGCATTTGAAGATCGTCAGCCAAGCAAGTTATTTGATCATGTTTTACAATACCTATGATTTTGTTGCATTAGAATTATTCCTCCCCACCATGCATGCAGTAGGAGAATTTTAAGTTATGTTCTTGAGTAGTATCATGAGGTAGGATGAACCCACCTCCCCTTGTTACCATTGCCCGGGACGATGTAGTTTATTTTGCTATGCTCGTAGACGGGGTTGGTTGAGTGTTTCATAAGGGAGATGTGAGAGTCAAGATGATGACAAACCCATGACTTCAAGCTCAAGATGGACTTCAAATTCACTACTGGGTGGAGGACGGTTGACGGGCACCCTGGAGGAACCAGCGGATGGCCGGGATGCATGGAGGAGCGCCATGACATCTTGCGGAAAGCTTCACCCAGCCACGAAGAGACGGATGGATACCCTTTGACCGGAAGCTTACCTGTGCAGCCGCAAGCCATTATGGGCTCTAGCAGGGTTGACCCTAGGCGTGACTCTGGACGGACGGTGCCAGCAGATGTAGAAGAACTGTAGGACATGGATGGGTACCGGCAGTGCTCAGAGAAACTCTACGGAAGACCCTGTTTTGTTCATCCTGTCTTCAAACACCAGGCAGTGCGAGGACATAAAGGAGGGAACGATTCTTGCGGGTAAAGTGCACAAGACTCTGTAGAGTAACAACCTAATCGATTAGCTGTGTCCCCGGTTACGGACAAATGAGCCTCTGGAAATTGGAGTATTTCGGAAATCTCAACACCGAACTAAATTAATTGAGGGGTTATTTAGTAATTGGGAATGAGACATTGGTTGGCAGAACCATCTCAATAACAACCAACATTTTGTAGTAATTGCAAGCAAGTCCTTTGTTATAGGGAAAATTTGGCTTTTTCACAAAAACATAAAACTTAGAGCCCCACAGCCAAATTGCATATAGTGTTAGAAATTTTATTGTTGTTCTCTCTATGACTTGCCGGCATATTCAAAATGCTGACCTTCATGGCTGCAACGTCTTATGTGGCAGAGGAGTTTTTCGACCTGGAGTGAGGCTACGATCTACGCTTGGCGATTGCCCTATGGAGTCGGATGGACTCGCTATTCGTCTATGTTTCCGCAGCTTTATTTAGTTTATTTCTCATGAGTTGGCCTTCGGCCGAATTTATTCTATTGTAATAAAGACTCGATATGAGAATCGTGTAATAAATTCAGGTGTGATTGAACTTTGAATCTTTTCATCAATGTACTGTGTGTGCCAGCATGATCTTGGGATGGTACAGCTACACAGAGACTTGACCGATTTTGAGTCGGGTCGCTACAAGGAACCACATCGCGACGATGTGGATGGGTTTATTGATACCATCACTGTAGGGGAAACGAGGAAGGTTTCCGATGCACGAATCACTAGCATACATTTTCATGTTTTACGCCACTTTGCAATATTTGCTAGTCGTTGCTTAATTGGTTGTGGAAACTGTGGAAACCTTAGTGTTCCTGATATTATTATTTTGTTCCACGGTTTATTCAATGATAACTCTGTTAGTATGGGCGGTATTATTGCTAAACAGTTAAGTCTTAACCGTACAAAGGGTCCCATCTTTGGAGGCATCTATGCTTCACGCTTAGCTGCACATTTTAACATACCTATTAGGCATTATGAGAAGGAAGAAAAATTGCTGCCTCGTGTTTATTTAAATTATAAGAGTATGGTGGCACATGATTTTATTGTTAAGAATAGGGAAGGAGAGCTTAAATACAAATTATTCTTTGATAAACATCATCCTGAGACTATTACCCTGCCTGCTCCTTCCTTGTTTGATTTATCTGCAGGCCAGTACCTTGTCCCGTTAGAGGCTATTCATGCCTATCGGAACCCTAAATCAGCCATAGAGCTGGAACCACAAGTTGATCCTCCACGACAGTCTAATTACCATTGGAATCCGGAAATGATTGCCAACCAGTGGCAGTCAGAGTCTTCTTCATCTCAGTACGACCCCAACTATTATTATGGATATCCGCCAGGCCAACCGTGGCCATAGACCAACTTAGGCCAAAAGCCTAAGCTTGGCGGAGTATGTATTTCCCACCAACATTACATTCATGTTCACACACTCATTGCTAGTTTATTTCCTTTTTATGCTTTCTTCTTGTGTGTTTACTAAACCTTAAGAAAAACAAAAAAATTAGTTGTGGCTTTTAGCTAGTTTTAATTTCCATGCTTGTAGTAGTAATTAAAAGGAAAACCCAAAAATATTTCATGTTCTTCTTCTGCTTGTAGGGAGCTTTCCCGTGTAAATAGTTTTATTTTTTTCTTTTCTTTGGGGGTCGATAGGAGAAGACCATGATTAAATTGTTGAAGTGGATCTTATATGCATTATTGTTGATCTCACAAAAGAGCCCATATTGCCTTGTCTTCTCCTGTTTATTGAATGCTTGCAAATTCCAGCTTAGTCCAATGCACGTGCACTATTATTATTATTGACACTATTCGGTCGTGAAAGTGAAAGGCAATTATGACGATATATGATGGACTGACTGAGATGAGAAAAGCTGGTATGAACTCCACCTCTCTTTTTTTGTAAATATGATTAGTTCATCATTCCTGATTCAGCCTATTATGAATAAACATGTTTGCAATGACAACTAGAGATCATAGTTTCTTGTGCCATGCTTGATTAGCTATGAGCTTATAATGGTTTACCTTGCGTGCCAACATGCTATTAAAATGGTTGTGATGTGGTATGATAGGGTGGTATCCTCCTCTGAATGATTTAAGTGACTTGACTTGGCGCATGTTCATGCATGTAGTTGAAACAAAATCAACATAGCCTTCACGATATTTATGTTCATGGTGGATTATACCCTACTCATGCTTGCATTCGGTGTTGATTAATTTTAATGCATGTTCATGACTATTGTCGCTCTCTAGCTGGTCGCTTCCCAGTCTTTTGCTAGCCTTCACCTATACTAAGCGGGAATACTGCTTGTGCATCCAACTCCATAAACCCCAAAGTTGTTCCATATGAGTCCACCATACCTACCTATATACGGTATCTACCTGTCGTTCCGAGTAAGTTTGTATGTGCCAAACTCTAAACCTTCAAATAAATATCCTATTTTGTATGCTCGAATAGCTCATGTATCAACTAGGGTTGTCCGTATCTTCCATGTTAGGCGGGTTATTCTCAAGAGGAGTGGACTCCGCTCCTCACTCACGAGAAACTGGCTGGTCACCAGGATGCCCAGTCCCATGCTTTATGCAAATCAAATCAAAATAATTGAAAACAAAACTCCCCATGGGACTCTTGTTAGTTGGACGCACTCGTTGTTTCGAGCAAGCCATGGATTGATGCTTGTTGGTGGAGGGGAGTATAAACTTTACCATTCTGTTTGGGAACCACTTATAATGTGTGTAGCATGGAAGATATTGCCATCTCTTGGTGTTGACAATGAAAGTATACCGCTCAAAATATTATTCATCTCTATTTCAAAACCAAGCTCTGGCACCTCTACAAATCCCTGCTTCCCTCTGCGAAGGGCCTATCTATTTACTTTTATGCTGAGTCATCATCCTCTTATTAAAAAGCACCAGTTGGAGAGCACCGCTGTCATTTGCATTCATTACTGTTAGCTTACATTGAGTATGACTTGACTGGATATCTCTCTTTTACCATGAATTACAATGTCTAGTCAGTCCTTGATCTTTAAAGGTGCTCTGCATTTATGTTTTGCGGTCTCAGAAAGGGCTAGCGAGATACCATCTTGTTATATCGTATTATGATTGTTTTGAGAAAGTGTTGTCATCCAAGATTTATTATTATTGCTCGCTAGTTGATTATGCCATTGGTATGAGTAAACTTGAGACCTAAGCGTTATTGTGAATGTGGTTAGTCATAATCTTTGCTGAAAACTTGAATGCTGGATTTACATATTTACAACAACAAGAGCAAACAGAGTTTGTAAAAGTTTTCTTTATCACTTTCAGTTTATCAACTGAATTGCTTGAGGACAAGCAAAGGTTTAAGCTTGGGGGAGTTGATACGTCTCTGTTGTATCTACTTTTCCAAACACTTTTGCCCTTGTTTTGGACCATAACTTGCATGATTTGAATGGAACTAACCCGGACTGACATTGTTTTCAGCAGAATTGCTATGGTGTTATTTATGTGCAAAAAAAGTTCTCTGAATGACCTGAAACTTCACGGAACTTCTATTCGGAAATAATAAAAAATCCTTGCAAAAGATGAAGACCAGGGGGCCCACCACCTGTCCACGAGGGTGGGGGGCGCGCCCCCTACCTCGTGGGCCCCTAGAGCTCCTCCGGCCTCAACTCCAACTCTATGTATTTGGTTTCGGAGAAAAAAATTAGAGAGAAGAAATCATCGCGTTCTACGATACGGAGCCGCCGCCAAGCCCTAAAACCTCTCGGGAGGGCTGATCTGGAGTCCGTTCGGGGCTCTGGAGAGGGGAATCCGTCGCCATCATAATCATCAACCGTCCTCCATCACCAATTTCATGATTCTCACCGCCGTGCGTGAGTAATTCCATCGTAGGCTTGCTGGACGGTGATGGGTTGGATGAGATCTATCATGTAATCGAGTTAGTTTTGTTAGGGTTTGATCCCTAGTATCCACTATGTTCTGAGATTGATGTTGCTGTGACTTTGCTATGCTTAATGCTTGTCACTAGGGCTCGAGTGCCATGATTTTAGATCTGAACCTATTATGTTTTCATCAATATATGAGAGTTCTTGATCCTATCTTGCAAGTCTATAGTCACCTATTATGTGTTATGATCCGTTAACCCCGAAGTGACAATAATCGGGATACTTACCGGTGATGACCGTAGTTTGAGGAGTTCATTTATTCACTATGTGTTAATGCTTTGTTCTGGCACTCTATTAAAAGGAGGCTTTAATATCCCTTAGTTTCCGTTAGGACCCTGCTGCCACGGGAGGGTAGGAAAAAAGATGTCGTGCAAGTTCTTTTCCATAAGCACGTATGACTATATTTAGAATACATGCCTACATTACATTGATGAATTGGAGCTAGTTCTGTGTCACCCTATGTTATGATTGTTACATGATGAACCTCATCCGACATAATTCTCCATCACTGATCCATTGCCTACGAGCTTTCCATATATTGTTATTCGCTTATTTACTTTTCCGTTGTTATTGCTATCATCACTACAAAATACCAAAAACATTACTTTTGCTACCGTTACCTTTTGCTACCGCTACCACTACTATCATATTACTTTGCTACTAAACACTTTGCTGCATATATTAAGTTTCCAGGTGTGGTTGAATTGACAACTCTGCTGCTAATACTTGAGAATGTTCTGTGGCTCCACTTGTGTCGAATCAATAAATTTGGGTTGAATACTCTACCCTCGAAAACTGTTGCGGTCCCCTATACTTGTGGGTTATCACCTTTTTGCAGAGTATGGTATGATAGCACTGTTTGATATCTAAGCAGTATGCAATGACTGATTTGCCATTGTGGTGACCCCTTTACCTATAAAAGGAGGGTCGTGGCAACCTTAGAAAGGATTCAGACTCTTGTACGCTCATACGTGTGTAGCTGCTCTCGTCCCGAGGCAACCTTGCCGGGCTGGAGCGTCGCGTCTCCACCAAGGTCCTCTCATCAATCCACCAAAGCAGGAGTATGGTTTTGCGCCTCACGGCAGCCCGAACGTGGGTAAAAACTGCACGTGTGATCACTGCCGTGCTGCTCTGCACCCTCCACTCTTTGTGCAATTTCCTCTTCCCCCCAGCCGAACCACAAGGGCTGATGGCCCCATAGGTGGCCATGTTTTCCCACGACATCTTTGGCACACCAGGTAGGGGGAAGCGCTTGCGCGAACACGATAGTGTAGGCATCACATTGTCTTCCTCGTCATTTTCTCCATCAACGGCTTCATCATCCATGGTGCCCAAGAAAAAGTCCAGTGCTGCAACTCACCCATCCACCTCGAAGGCCCCTTCGCACGCCGCCATCGATGGCGTGGGAGCTACGGGGATGCAAGGGGACATGGACACCGCAGGGGACATAGCCGGGGCGGGCTGCGTCGTCACCACTCCCCCTGCGGTCGAAACGAGAGTAGGAGGCACCGGAGAAGGACAGCGCCAGCAGCATCCCAGCGTCCACACTCCATGCGAGTGGAGAGATCATTCCATCTCTGCGTCTCCACCCCCAACGAAGGACGCAGCTACAGCGATTCCACTCGCTCTCGGGCTAACTACAACCCTCTTGCCGCCCCCGCTGCGAGTGCGGCTACAAGACACGTGCCACCTCCGAGGCGAGCTGGCTGAGCCAATGCGCCGAACGGAGCCGTCGATCCCCAAGCGCATCCACCTCGTCACCACGCCACCCTGGCGATTGGCTCACGACGACGAGAGCACGGCACTGCCACTACCAGCATCGTCAGAAACCGGATTACGTCATGATATATGTCATCGTCCATGCCGAGCACAGCTTCGTAGGCCATGGCATGGGTCCAACTCCTATTGAGATTTCCGCCGGCGACCAATCAGATTGATGAGTGGAGATCCACCATTCAGAGCTTGATTGGGTTCGCCGAGGCGGGAGGATCACAGCTAGCGAGCCCGTCACGGCCTCCACAAGCGGCGACAACGGCCCGAGCCGCTGGTCGTACCAAAGGGGCCACCCCATAGTGCAATCCCCTTCGGTATAGCCAGCGCAGGGGCCGTGGCTAGAACCAGCGACCAAGAACCCTATGACATATCGATGGCTTCTTCCGATCCTCGAGCACATCGGGACCAGCGGCGAGCCCTGGAAGACCGGCGGAGGGAAGACGCACACGTCACCATCGAGCGACGCCGCAAAACCCGCCGCCAGTCGATAGGCGCAACGGCCCCGATGTCGACGAGCTCATGCTCGGTGAAGGCGGGTACCTGCCTTTCGAGGTTGGGTACCCCACCTTCACTCACGAGCTGCGGCAAGTCCGTTGGCCATCTGCTCGCATGTTCAAGCCATAAAATACCAGAAAAGTATGATGGAAGAGTGAACCCGGTAGAGTTCTTAAGCATCTACACCATTGTTGTTCAAGCTTCCGGGGGAAGAGACGAGAAGGTATTCGCCAACTACTTCCCTTTGGCACTCAAGCCAAACGTGAGGTCGTGGCTGATGCACTTGCCAGAGAACGCCATCTCGACCTGGGCTGACCTCTGCCATGACTTTGTTGGCACCTTCATGGGCGGCCATCAAGAACCAGGGTGGCCCAGCGACTTGCATCGTGCGGGGTAGGTAACGGCGGCGCGTGGCGCGGGAGAGCATCTTGGAGAGGGTCTGCCCTTCTTGACTTGGCGGAGGAGGGCGGTGGTCACCCGTTGAGGGAGCGGCTGCCCTTCCGTGCCCGGCCTATAAAAGGGAGGGGCGGAGGAGGGCGGAGTTGTCCATCTTTGCATTCCTCCTCTTCTTCCTTTGCTCTCTGCTTCCGCCGGTGATGCCGAAGAGAAGAGCCTGGGGCTAGCCCCTGGGCTCCTGCTTGGGATCTCCCTTGGATCTGAGAGGAAGGTTCGGGCGGCGTGGCACCGACGCTGGGAGTGGCAACCCCGGCTTGCTTGCTGCCGGGTCACCCGTGGCCTCGACTTCAGTGGGAGGGGATAAGACCAACACCATGTTGTGGCTCGAAATGGGCACGGCACGTGGTAGTCGATTGCTCCCCATTCTTCTACTTTTGCGGCATCGGGGAGGAGCCATAGGAGAGATTCACCGCTAACGGCAACGAATCTGGCTCATCCTGGGCGCGGTTTTCTCGTCGGACAGGAAGGCTCCTTGCTTTCTCACACGTCTTCAGGACGTGCGGTGACTTCCAACGTCAGGGCTCCCGGGGACGACCATGCTCTCTGTGGAAGGGTTTAGAGAGCATGGTGCCCAGTGTGGTGGTCGCGCCGAGGTCTTCGGGTGGTAGTGATTCAGAGGCAGCGGCAACCCACGATGTGTCAAGAACGGGGACGACCTTTCCGACGAGTCGTGTTTGCCGGTGACTCCGTGCCTCCGATCTGGTCCTCCAGCAGTGTCACCATCCACGCCTGCCCTCCGGTTTCTTCCTCCCTGCCGTGGAGCGGCACCGTCCTGATCCTGGGGAGGCGCCGAGTCCTAGTTGTGCCCGCCTTCGACCCCTTTGACTTCTTCCTGTAGGAGATGGATAGGGGCAAAGGCGTAACGGGGCACTTATCTTTTTTCAATCTTAACTATGTAGGCAATCGCCAAATTTTAATTCAAATAAAGTAATCTCTCGAGTCCATCTTTGTGTTCTGTAATGCTTGTACTTGTATTAGCATATGAATGAAAAAGATGAACCTTGCTGGGAACACGTGCATGTGTACGTCCATGCAGAAGTGGAGTGCCTCTTTAATGAAAATAAACGAGTTTTTCCTCAGTAGGATATCCTGCCGGCACCCTCTTTGTCTGCCGAGGGACTGACAGAGGGGCCAGCCCCCCGCCAACTCTTTTTACCAAAGGCTACTACGACCGTCTTGACTGAAGCAACATTCGAGTCATGGATGGGAGCACCTAAGTTTCAAAAGAGAGGTGAGGTTTTCTCATGCAAAGTTATAGCTTTACAGAACACTAATGGACAATAGGTAAAATTTATCTGTTTGGCTTGTCGGGGATCACTGTGACGTGCAATCTTCTGATCTCTTGTCGAAGCCATGTTCACGGCAGGAACCTTCAACTTCATATAGATAAGGATAAATGCAGGATGCGATCCTATCTATATGCATATGCAAATGCTCATGAAATGCTTATACAGTGATATAGGTGTGCTCATGCATCCATGCAATCTTAGTTGCCCCCCCTACAACGCTTCTTTATTTTCTCTTGCACAGGGTCATCGCCCCGTCTTTGTACAAGGGGTTACATGCAGCTGAGGCAAGGCCTGTACAAAAGGGTGGCCGCCGACCAGTGCCTGGCAGCCTCGCGCCTTATGGGTAGTACTTGCGAA
This sequence comes from Triticum dicoccoides, assembly GCF_002162155.2. Taxonomy (NCBI): domain Eukaryota; kingdom Viridiplantae; phylum Streptophyta; class Magnoliopsida; order Poales; family Poaceae; genus Triticum; species Triticum dicoccoides. The sequence goes on along the minus strand of NC_041390.1, from coordinate 299,830,123 downwards.
GATGCTCAATATTCCATGAGTTTTGCAACTAAGTGCCATCTCCGGTCTCCAGACGGACTGCGCTGGGCCTGGTGACGCGTACCACACGGTAAGGGCCTTCCCACTTTGGTGACAGCTTGTTTGTACCCTTGGCGGACTGAACGCGCCTAAGGACAAGGTCACCTTCCTAAAAACACCGGGCATGAACCCTGCCACTGTGATAGCGATGCAGGGCTTGCTGGTAGCGTGCAGCACGCGTACCAGCCCGGAGACGGTTCTCCTCGAGTAGCACAGTGCCGTCATGCCGATGCTCATCTAGCGCTACTTCATCGTTGGCAAGCACTCGAGGGGACCCGTAAATGAGTTACGTGGGGATAACTGCTTCTGCCCCATAGACCAGGGAGAAGGGAGTCTGCCCGGTAGCTCGGTTAGGTGTCGTTCTGAGGGACCAGAGAACTACCGGTAGCTCCTCGATCCACCGCCTACCGTGCTCCTGTAGCGTATCAAAAGTTGTTATCTTGAGTCCATGTAGCACTTCAGCGTTCGCCCTCTCAGCTTGTCCATTACACCGGCGGTGTGCCACAGAGGCGAATGAGATCTTGCATCCGAGGGTACGAACATATTGCATGAAGGCGTGGCTCGTGAATTGGGTGCCGTTGTCAGTGATGATCCTTGCCGGAACTCCGAAATGACACACCAATTCTTTCAAGAACTTGATAGCTGACTGAGTAGTCACCTTTCTTACGGTAGTCACTTCCGGCCACTTTGTAAACTTGTCGATGGCGACGAACAAGAATTCAAAGCCCCCGATTGCTCGGGGGAAGGGGCCGAGGATATCAAGCCCCCAGACCAAAAATGGCAATGATAAAGGGATTGTCTGAAGGGCTTGGGCGGGCAGCTGTGTTTTCTTGGAATGGAACTAGCAGGCTTCACATGTCATGACGAGCTCGACCCCATCTTGGAGGGCCGTGGGCCAATAGAATCCTTCCCAGAATGCTTTCCCAACTAATGCCCTTGATCCAATGTGTGAGCCACACATTCCTCTGTGAATCTCAGTCAGCAGTTCCTTTCCATCCTCCTGGAAGACACACTTCAATTTCACACCATTGGGCCTCCTTCTGTATAGTGTGTCATCGACAAATTGATACATACTGGCCCTCTGGGCTACTTTCTCAGCTTCATCTTGGTCGCCGAGAAGTTCTCCAGTTTGGAGGAAGCAAATGATGTGCCTTTCCCAAGTTGGATCATGGGGCTCAGCAATGAGGACTAGCGGCACCTCCTCTGTTGCGGGAGCACCAGCCTTGTTTGCGGGGTCCATAGGCCCAGCTGGAGGGGGTGGTCCGGCAGGCTGTGAGGAGTTGTTTTCGGCAGGGTCTCTGCCGGGAGCGGACGGCTCGACCAGGAGAAGCTTACCATAGTCCAAATTTCTCCTTTTCCGGGCCATTGTGCCTGGTGATACATAGGGTTGAGGGAGATGGAGAACACAAGTTCCTGGTTCCACAGGAAGCTTCTGCGCAGCTCACTTTGACAGGTGATCAACTATGTTGTTTTCTGCATGGGGTACGTGCTCTGTTTGCAACCCATCAAAGTGCTCCTCCAATCTCCCCACTTCCTTGATGTATGCTTCCATCAATTGGCTTTGATAATCCTTGTTGACTTCTCTCACCACAAGATGTGAATCTTCTCGTATAATTAGCTTCTTGATTCCCAATTATGCTGCAATTCTGAGCCCGACAAGGAGCCCTTCATACTCAGCTGTATTGTTGGTGGCTTCTTCCCGGGCAAAGTGCATTTGGACGACATACTTCAAGTGCTCCCCGGAGGGGGCAACAAGAAGCATGTCAGCCCCTGCACCTTCTAGGGAAAAAGCACCATCAAAATACATAATCCATTCTTGAGGTGATTCCTTGCCTGGGATAGCTGTCTCTATCACTTCCTCATTAGGGGTTGGCGTCCATTCAGCAATAAACTCTGCCAGCGCCCTTCTCTAACTAGTTGATCTGCTCTCGAACTTCAAACCAAAGTTGGATAACTCGAAATCCCACTCCACTATTTTGCCGGTGGCCTTAGGGTTTCGGAGTATCCTTTGCAACAGAAAACGACTGACAACCATGATCTCATGGGCTTGGAAGTAGTTGATATGTCTCCAACATATCTATAATTTTTGATTGTTCCATGCTATTATATTATCTGTTTTGGGTGTTTAATGGGCTTTAATATGCTCTTTTATATTATTTTTGGGACAAACCTATTAACCGGTGGCCCAGTGCCGGTTTCTGTTTTTTGCCTATTTTAGAGTTGCACATAGAAGGAAAACCAAGTGGAATCCAAACGGAATGAAACCTTTGCGATGATCTTTCTTGGACCGAAAGCAAACTAGAAGACTTGGAGTCGAAGTCTAGAACTCCGTGAGGCGGCCATGAGGCAGGAGGGCGCACCTAGGGGGTCAGGCGCCCCCACCCTCGTGGGCCCCACGTAGATCCACCGACGTACTTCTTTCGCCTATATATACTCTTATACCCTAGATCAATCGCACAGAACCACAAAACCACTTTTCCACCGCCGCAACCTTCTATACCCGTGAAATCCCATCTTGGGGCCTTTTCCGGTGATCTGCCGGAGGGGGAATCGATCACAGAGGGCTTCTACATCAACACCATAGCCTCTTCGATGAAGCATGTGTAGTTTACCACAGATCTTCGGGTCCATAGTTATTAGCCAGATGGCTTCTTCTCTCTCTTTGATTCTTAATACAAAGTACTCCTTGATGTTCTTGAAGATCTATTCGATGTAATACTCTTTTGCGGTGGGTTTGTTGAGATTCGATGAATTGTGGGCTTATGAACAAGATTATCTATGAATATTATTTGGTTCTTCTCTGAATTCTTATATGCATGATTTGGTATCTTGGCAAGTCTCTTCGAATTATCGGTTTAGTTTGCCCAACTAGATTGATCTTTCTTGCAATGGGAGAAGTGCTTAGCTTTGGGTTCAATCTTGCAGTGTCCTTTCCCAGTGACAGTAGGGGTAGCAAGGCACATATTGTACGGTTGCCATCGAGGATAAAAAGATGGGGTTTATATCATATTGCTTGAGTTTATCCCTCTACATCATGTCATCTTGCTTAATGCGTTACTCCGTTCTTATGAACTTAATACTCTAGATGCATGCTGGATAGCGGTCGATGTGTGGAGTAATAGTAGTAGATGCAGAATTGTTTCGATCTACTTGACACAGACGTGATGCCTATATTCATGATCATTGCCTAGATATTCTCATAACTATGCACTTTTCTATCAATTGCTCAGCAGTAATTTGTTCACCGACCATAATACACGCTATCTTGAGAGAAGCCACTAGTGAAACCAATGGCCCCCGGGTCTCTTTCTTATTATATTGCATCTCTTTTATTTACGTTGCATCTCGTTTACTGTTTTGGAATCTTTACTTTCCAATCTATACAACAAAAATACCAAAAATATTTACTTTACTATCTTTATCAGATCTCACTTTTGCAGTGATGGTGAAGGGATTGACAACCCCTTTATCATGTTGGTTGCAAGGATCTTGTTTGTTTGTGCAGGTACTAGGTGACTTGTGCGTTGTCTCCTACTGGATTGATACCTTGGTTCTCAAAAACTAAGGGAAATACTTACGCTACTTTGATGCATCACCCTTTCCTCTTCAAGGGAAAACCAACGCATGCTCAAGAGGTAGCAAGAAGGATTTCTGGCGCCGTTGCCGGGGAGATCTACGCCAAGTCAAGACATACCAAGTACCCATCATAAACTCTTCTCCCTCACATTACATTATTTTCCATTCGCCTCTCGTTTTCCTGTCCCCCACTTCTAAAATGATTTTCGAATTTCTTTCACCCTTCTTCCGTTCGATCTTGTGTTACCATGTGCCTTCTTTTGCTTGCATCTTCGCTTGCTAAAAGTTTATGGATCCCCATGCACTTGCTAATATTTCTAAAGGATCCAATTATGATGAACCAATTGCTAGTGAGTTGAGTGCACTAGATTATCTTTATGGAGTTTTGATTGAAATCCGTGAATCTGAAAATTGTGATGGAGTGCTTTATAAAGTGATTCATGATAGATCTTTGAATAAAAAGCATGATCGGAATGATGTTACTATAAATTCTATTAATGTCAATTGTGTTAATTATATGCAAAACCCTAAGCTTGGGGATGCTAATTTTTCTATGTCTACTCCTTGTGGCAATGATCATGATTGGGGTGATTCTTCTTATGATCTTGAAAATTTATTTAAGCCCCATGATGAATATGAGATTGATAATAATGTTTGCAATAATACTGAAAGTGGGTTTGGAAGAGTGTCAACTTTAGATCCCACATATTTGGAGAATGTTCAATCTTATGAAATTTTTGATAAAAGTGGGTTTGGAGAGGTCATGACTTTAGTTAATGTTAATCCCACTATTTTGGAAGAGTGTCAACTTTGCATGCATGTGGATCGTGTTGAGAATATTTTATGTGATAGCTATATTGTTGAATTTCATTATGATCCTACATGTAATTATTATGGTTGTAGAAATTTTCATGTTGCTAAATTTCCTCTCGTTATGTTGAGAGTGCTATTGTTTCTTTCTTCTTCCTTGCATATGCTAGATCTAGCTTGTCTTGCTAATTTGTTTTCCTATAAAATGCCTATGCATAGGAAGTATGTTATACTTAGATGTGATTCTCATATACTACATGATGCTCTCTTCGTGCTTCAATTGCTATCTTTCATGTGAGCATCATTAAAATTATCGATGCCTAGCTAGGGGCGTTAAACGATAGCGCTTGTTGGGAGGCAACCCATTTTTTTTATTTTTTTTCTTTGATTTTTTCTCCTGTTTAGAAATAAATAATTCATCTAGCTTCTATTTAGATGTGGATTTATGTTTTAATTAGTGTTTGCGTCCAGTAAAGCCATTAGGATCTTCTTGGGTGATAGTTGTTTGATCTTGCTAATAAAAACAGAAAGTATGTGCTCACGAAAATAATTTTCATTTTTTACCAGATATGATAAAATACCAATTCCAACTGCAATAGATCAATATACTAATTTTCCTGGTCGTCCTAATTTTTCAGAATTTTTGGAGTTACAGAAGTATTCAAAACCTACAGATTGGTACAGACTATTCTGTTTTTGACAGATTCTGTTTTTTGCGTGTTGTTTGCTTATTTTGATGCATCTATGGCTAGTATCGGGGGGTATGAACCATAGAGAAGTTGGCATACAGTAGGTTTAAAAACAATATAAATAAATAATGAGTTCATTATAGTACCTTCAAGTGGTGGTTTATTTTCTTATACTAACGGAGCTCATGAGATTTTCTGTTGAGTTTTGTGTTGTGAAGTTCCAAGTTTTTGGGTAAAGATTTGATGGATTTTGGAATAAGGAGTGGCTAGAGCCTAAGATTGGGGATTCCCAAGGTACCCCAAGGTAAAAATCTAGGACAACCAAAAGCCTAAGCTTGGGGATACCCCAGAAGGCATCCCCTCTTTCGTCTTCGTCTATCGGTAACTTCACTTGAGGCTATACTTTTATTCACCACATGATATGTGTTTTGCTTGGAGAGTCTTGTATAATTTGAGTCATTACTTTTTAGTTTACCACAATCATACTTGCTGTATACACCTTTTGGGAGAGACATGCATGAATCGGAATTTATTAGAATACTCTATGTGCTTCACTTATATCTTTTGAGCTAGATAATTTTGCTCTAGTGCTTCACTTATATCTTTTTAGAGCACGGTGGTGGTTTTATTTTATAGAAATTATTGATCTCTCATGATTCACTTATATTATTTTGAGAGTCCTTTAGAACAGCATGGTAATTTGCTTAGGCTATAAAATTAGTCCTAATATGGTGGGCATCCAAGATGGGTATAATAAAAACTTTCATATAAAGTGCATTGAATACTATGAGAAGTTTGATTCCTTATGATTGTTTTGAGATATGAAGATGGTGATATTAGAGTCATGCTAGTTGAGTAGTTGTGAATTTGGGAGATACTTGTGTTAAAGTTTGTGATTCCCGTAGCATGCACGTATGGTGAACCGTTATGTGATGAAGTCGGAGCATGATTTATTTTTTGATTGTCTTATGAGTGGTGGTCAGGGACGAGCGATGGTCTTTTCCTACCAATCTATTCCCCCAGGAGCATGCACGTAATACTTCATTTTGATAATTAATAGATTTTTGTAATAAGTATGTGAGTTCTTTATGACTAATGTTGAGTCCATGGATTATACGCACTCTCACCTTTCCACCATTGCTAGCCTCTCTAGTACCACACAAATTTCGCCGGTACCATAAACCCACAATTTACCTTCCTCAAAACAGCCACCATACCTACCTATTATGGCATTTCCATAGCCATTCCGAGATATATTGCCATGCAACTTTCCACCGTTCCGTTTATTATGACACGCTCCATCATTGTCGTATTGCTTTGCATGATCATCTAGTTGACATCATATTTGTGGCAAAGCCACCGTTCATAATTTTCCATACATGTCACTCTTGATTCACTGCACATCCCGGTATACCGCCGTAGGCATTCACATGGAGTCATATTTTGTTCTAAGTATCGAGTTGTAACTCTTGAGTTGTAAGTAAATAAAAGTGTGATGATCATCATTATTAGAGCATTGTCCCATGTGAGGAAATGATGGTGGAGACTATGATTCCACCACAAGTCAGGATGATACTCTGGACGGAAAATAAAAAAATAATAGAAAAAAAGAGGCCAAAAAAAAGAGAAAATGCCCAAAAAAATGAGAGAAAAAGAGAGAAGGGGCAATGCTACTATCCTTTTTCCACACTTGTGCTTCAAAGTAGCACCATGATCTTTATGATACAGAGTCTCCTATATTTTCACTTTCATATATTAGTGGGAATTTTTCATTATAGAACTTGGCTTGTATATTCCAATGATGGGCTTCCTCAAAATGCCCTAGGTCTTCATGAGAAAGCAAGTTGGATGCACACCCACTTAGTTTCTTTTTGAGCTTTCATACACTTATAGCTCTAGTGCATCTGTTGCATGGCAATCCCTACTCACTCACATTGATATCTATTGATGGGCATCTCCATAGCCCGTTGATACGCCTAGTTGATGTGAGACTATCTTCTCCTTTTTGTCTTCTCCACAACCACCATTCTATTCCACCTATAGTGCTATGTCCATGGTTGACGCTCATGTATTGCGTGAAGATTGAAAAAGTTTGAGAACATCAAAAGTATGAAACAATTGCTTGGCTTGTCATCGGGGTTGTGCATGATTTAAATATTTTGTGTGATGAAGATAGAGCATAGCCAGACTATATGATTTTGTAGGGATAGCTTTCTTTGGCCATGTTATTTTGAGAAGACATGATTACTTTATTAGTGTGCTTGAAGTATTATTATTTTTATCTCAATATTAAACTTTTATTTTGAATCTTTCGAATCTGAACATTCATGCCACAATAAAGAAATTACATTGATAATTATGTTTGGTAGCATTCCACATCAAAAATTCTGTTTTTATCATTTACCTACTCGAGGACGAGCAAGAATTAAGCTTGGGGATGCTTGATATGTCTCCAACGTATCTACTCCTTCCGTTCACTTTTATAAGTCGTTTCAGACAAGTGAAATTGTGCTGTTTTGCACACTATCTGAAACGTCTACAAAGCCTTATAAAAGTGAACAGAGGGAGTATAATTTTTTATTGTTCCATGCTTTTATATTATCTGTTTTGGATGTTTAATGGGCTTTAATATGCTCCTTTATATTATTTTTGGCACTAACCTACTAACCGGAGGCCCTGTGCCAGTTTCTGTTTTTTTTGCCCATTTTAGAATTTCGCAGAAAAGGAATACCAAATGGAATCCAAACGGAATGAAACCTTCACGATGATCTTTCTTGGGCCGAAAGCAAACCAGAAGACTTGGAGTTGAAGTCTAGAACTCTGTGAGGCGGCCACGAGGTAGGAAGGCGCGTCTAGGGGGGTAGGCGCGCAACTCACCCTCGTGGGCCCCACGTAGATCCACCGACGTACTTCTTTCGCCTATATATACTCTTATACCCTAGATCGATCGCACAGAACCACGAAACCACTTTTCCACCGCCGCAACCTTCTATACCCGTGAGATCCCATCTTGGGGCCTTTTCCGGTGATCTACCGGAGGGGGAATCGATCACGGAGGGCTTCTACATCAACACCATAGCCTCTCCGATGAAGCATGAGTAGTTTACCACAGATCTTCGGGTCCATAGTTATTAGCTAGATGGCTTCTTCTCTCTCTTTGATTCTCAATACAAAGTTCTCCTCGATGTTCTTGAAGATCTATTCGATGTAATACTCTTTTGCGGTGTGTTTGTTGAGATACGATGAATTGTGGGTTTATGAACTAGATTATCTATGAATATTATTTGGTTCTTCTCTGAATTATTATATGCATGATTTGGTATCTTTGCAAGTATCTTCGAATTATTTGTTTAGTTTGGCCTACTAGATTGATCTTTCTTGCAATGCGAGAAGTGCTTAGCTTTGGGTTCAATCTTGCGGGGTCCTTTCCCAGTGACATTAGGGGCAGCAAGGCACATATTGTACTGTTGCCATCGAGGATAAAAAGATGGGGTTTATATCATATTGCTTGAGTTTATCCCTCTACATCATGTCATCTTGCTTAATGTGTTACTCCGTTCTTATGAACTTAATACTCTAGATGCATGCAGGATATCGGTCGAGGTGTGGTGACGGTGTCCTGGACTAGGGGGTACTCACCACGTCATCTCCCGATCTGTTAGATTGGGCCGAGGACCCCCATGGCCGTATACTCATGGACCAGTTCGGACAGCTGCCGCATACAAGGAAGATTCCACAAGACTCGGCGATCAAGACAAGGACTCCTCCCCACCGACGTATTCAACTAGGACTCTTGTTATCCTAGGCCTCTGGTGCATTATATAAAACGAGGTTAGGCTAGTCGATAGACGAGATACATACAATCATACCATAGGCTAGCTTCTAGGGTTTAGCCTCTACGATCTCGTGGTAGATCAACTTTTGTACTACCCATATCCTCAATATTAACCAAGCAGGACGTAGGGTTTTACCTCCATCAAGAGGGCCCAAACCTGGGTAAAACATCGTCTCCCCTGCCTCCTATTACCATTGATCCTAGACGCACAGTTCGGGACCCCCTACCCGAGATCCGCCGGTTTTGACACCGACATTGGTGCTTTCATTGAGAGTTCCGCTGTGTGATCGGCAAAACGATCGATGGCTCGCCCGGAGATCAACTGCGACTTCGGCATCTTCGTCACCAGCTCGACTGGTCACCTTGGTTCGACCAAGAACTGCGTGCCGTGTTCGGATCACCATGTCCGGACGAGGGCCTTCATCAAACATCAACTTCGATCTCTATCAAGATCATGGAGGGATCATCCATGGAGCTCGGGGCTCAACGTCAACATTGCCCTCGGGCGGCCGTGCTGTTTTTATGGACAGCGAACTTGTATTCGCCGTCACCGCCTCCTCGAGCGTCGGTTTGACGATTTCTTTGGTGGAACAGTGCGTAATTACATCTACAACAACCATGCGAAATTTCGTCGAGTTTCGATGGAGGAATCTCTGGCAATCTATGTTATATCGGAGCCCTGTCAAATCTGGACGGGGATCTGGACGAGTTTAGGGCGTGGTCTCCAGAGCCCAGCTCGGAGGTCCTTTGAAAGATCCAACCGTTAATCTACTTAGGAATCCCCATATCTACCACCCCTCCTAATTTAAGCTCGATCCGCCGGTTCAAACTCTGGGAACCTTCCGATGAGTGGACCAATTTTCGGATCTGTTTTCTGCGCGAATATGGATCCGACCCGAATTCATGTTTCTTTATGAACGTGATATTGGACAACCTTTTTTAAGGAATTTTCTTCTATTTTATTGTGTGTTGTTTTTAAACACGTACCCATAAAATTTTAAGCCTGCTCCGAGGTAATCTTCACCATCACGCTGGTGTCAAACCAGTCCTGTAGTATTGCTCCACGGCTGCCGACCTGCACTAGACATGTCACCGCTTTATTGAGCCGAGCTCAACTCCTTCGATCATCATCTTGGCAAGCCGAATAAGAGTTCAGCATCGTGAAGGATAAATCATCATCAACATCGCTGCCCACAGACTACACGGAGCGGGCACACCGACATCGCCACGCGGTAGCTGCATCAAGCAGCGTCGATCGCGTCACAAGTCTTGACCTATGTCGGCATCACCATGCTGCCTCTTCTTCAAATCATCATCAAACACGCCGACCTGTTTCAACACATCAGCTGACAGGTAGACTCCGGCATCTCTTCGGCGAGCCGCTCCAACACCTCAGCTAGACCGGGGGCTTCATCATCTCTTCATCAACATACTCCGATGGCTTCGGTGTCACCAGCCGACCAGCTTCGTCACGTTAGCTGGACTGAGGGCTTCGCCTTGGCAAGCCAACCTTTGCCAGCATCGCCATGCCGTCGCTTTATCGCACATCTGGCAATGAGTGTGCGGATCGAGTCCTAGTTTTGGGGATCACCTTTCTTCGGATCGCTACAATAAATAAACCAGGTGCTATTAATCCTAGTATTTTTTGCTTGTTTGGGTTCATTCTTCCCAAGGAATTATTACTCTGGTTTGTCCATCATATGTACACAGGTCTATCAAACGGAGGCCGCATTAATGACAGTCGCATGGTGGTTTGGTCAGTTTCCGTACATAGTCCGGCGAACGCCGCATCCGGAACTTGGACCGACCTGTGAATTCAGGTTTTGCTGCGCCTTTACCGCATCACGCCGACGCCCTGCATCGACATTGACTTCGGCGCCAAGCCATATTTCTTTTATTACTCACTTTGCATAAATTATTTATTATGCAACAATTTTTATTACTATTATTACTATTATCTCCGGTTTGCACTGTTTTTTGTGCACAGGAAAATGATCCGGGTTGGGCAGTATCGACAACTCGGCGTACTGACATACCATGTTACCTCGGCTGGACGGGGGGCTTCGTCAACACTTCATTACCCCATGCCAGGGACTTCGGTACCACTCTACTGACCGGCATTGGCCGGGCTATGTCACCACTTCGGCATGCCGAGCTCTTTGCTCCACCACCTCGGGACCGGCTTGGGGGATGGAACCTTGTCCCGAATCAAGCTCGGACCACGTCGTCAATACCGAACACATTAACCAGCTAAATTGCCTTCATGCTCCAAGTTTTAAATTTTTAACTTGTGTTCGGTTCGACCAAGCATTATACTTTTTTGGAAAAAAGTTGCTTGTAAAAAATTTCCTTGTCATAACCTTGTCTGTGACACATAAATTTAAATACCCCGTTTACTTGGAGGCTTCCTTTATGAAGCTTTCCCTCTTGCATATGGTTATACTTGTACGGCTTCGTTCCTTGTTCGTGTATTACGGCACAATATGCACCATATTGACTTAAGCGATTTGCAAGCTCGGTTGCCTTGCTCCTGTGTTTACCCCTACGTTCCCGTTTGTTTGGCTAGGGAGGAAAGGGAGCACCTCTGCGATTGTCACGATCGGGTCGCCCGAGCCGGACCTCAGACTGGGTGAAGCCGAAAGCTAGCGGTCTTATTGTTTTCAATGATGGTCGGCACACAACGGAACTCATGAGTACAAAAAATCTATTGCACAAGTCTCATAATAACAATGTGCATCGAAGAAAGGTATCGGTGGGCGTACTATTTTCTTTGAAGATGCTTCTTACACTTTGCAGTAATATAGCATAAGTTCCCTGAGCGCGCTTTGTCTGTTACAGCCTTATGGCCTGATTGCCTAGTTATTGGAAACACCGTTGATATTCTCGACAGATGGAGTACATAACACTTTTCGGTCCTTGACCGAAGAGGGAGAAGCCGACGGTCGGTTAAGACGTGTTTAAAGTTCGGTTGAACATACATATGATATAAGTACTTCGGTACATGCAATCATTCTCTTACTCAAGTCACTTGAGGGCTCTTAAGTTTATTTGAGCCGTTTTATAATAAGTGTTCTTATTCTTAGTCGTTGCAAAGTTTTTTTTTTATTATTATTATTATTATTATTATTATTATTATTATTATTATTATTATTATTATTTGTCACTCCTTTTTTCGACACGAGTGTGTGGTCACTAGTCGGGGAGCCTAATTTCTCTCTCAAAGCCGCTAGAGATTAGTTTGCTAAGCTGGCCTAACGAGAAGTACTTCGCCTTCGGGATAGGAGGTTGAAGTCGTAGGCTGACCCGCTTGAAGTCTTGAGATAGGATGTGTCATGTTAAAGCACGACAGAAGCACTTTTTTTTTCTAAGGCCAATTTTCGGATTGGCACCGAACACTTGATCTTGTTCGGACGTCAATTTTTTACTGATGTTTTTTGGTTTTCCAAGCTTGTGGCACTTTTAAACTATTTGTGTGTTTTCAACACGTCTCGCAGTGCAACGCCGGACACCTTTAGAGATTCGGCAAAAACATTCTCGGATATTGCTATATATGCATCGGTTTCGAATTGTGTCTTCGGTCAATAGTTGGGTTGCCCGGCTCCTGCGCTTGCCTCCTACGTTCCGCTTTGTTCGGCTAGGTGTGCAAAGGGAGAACCACTGTGATTGTGCTTCCAGCTCACATGGTTAAAGCACCTCAGTGGAGAAAGCCGAAAACTGACTGTCACAATAAGCGTAAACTGGTCAGCGATCCGATGACGGTGTTAAATGACGGGCCATTCATAACAATGGCCGAAGTGTTTACGGCTTGACCTCAACTGTCGCCGAACACTACCGGGGGCTATTAACTGGCCTCCCAAACTAAATCCTCGATATTTTGCTCTTACATTCGAGCTGAGGTTTCATGATCATGCTTAGCATGACAACCCAAAGAAAGGAACCCATAGCGGGACTATTTTCTTTGGAAGACATTTCTTCTGTTAAACAGTAATATAACATATATCTCTGCGTACCTTTGTTTATAAAACCGTATGGCCAGTTTGCCTTGTTTGCCAGAAATCTTTGCCCTCATAAAGGCTTTATAAAGTAGGACAAACATTCCTCAGCTACTAGCCGAGGAGGTGGAAGCCGATGGTCGGTCAACAAAGTTTTGAACAATGGGGATCCGAGCATTAATGACGTAAAGTACTTGGATACATAGAGTCATTACACACAATTTTTGATTTTACTATGGATATCGATCCTTAATTCGGCCACCCGTGCCCGCATTAAGGCTCGGGGGCTAATGTGCTTCGGGCTTATTATTTACAAATATTAAAGGGGCACATCGATCCCCTGATCTGGTGTTGCCACCCGACCAGTGTCTCGGGGGCTACTGCATTGCCTATCCAATGCAGAAAATTTGAAGTGTAATACAGTTTCCGAGGAGATTTTGATCCTCAGGTTGGTCGGCCGCACCCAACCCGAGTCTCGAGGACTGAGCACGCCGCCTTTTGTGTCCCGAAGTATTCTGCCGAGCTAGGACTTGATCCTCAGACCGATTTTGAAAATCAACCTGAGTCTTAGCGGCTACTGGGATCAGCGGCCTTATGTCGTCCTTCATGTGCATCTCGGGTTTTAGACTGATACCCACCTTGGGGCTACTAGCTATATATCTCGGCAGAGAATAAATTGCACCAATCAAGAATATTGACAAAAATTGGCCCACATTCGGGGTGGTGCACCACCTCGGAAGCAGTCCGACATAAAGCTCGGGCGCTAGTGGCTGGCTCCATAGAGGGCATTTCCGGCATTAAGATTGGCTAAACTCCTTCAAACTTCTTTGAACCAAGGTGATTTACGACACCTCGGATACAGTCCGGTGTTGGAGCTCGGATACAGTCTGACGTTGGAGCTCGGATACGTAGTCCGGCATTGGAGCTCAGATACATTCCGGCGTTACATCTCGGAAGCGGTCCGGCGTTGGTGCACGGCTGCAAAAGATACCTCGAATGCATTCCGGCGTTGGAGCTCGGACGCAAGAGGATGCTGCCGCCCGGGAACAACTTCAAACCCGAGGTGTGGCATAAAAATAACAAGGCATTGATAAAGGCCGGAAACTTAAAGGGGCTCCTCAGATACCCGACGTGTAAACTCGTCGAATGTATTTCGGCGATCCTCAAGATCGAAGATGAGAAGATTTGTTGAACCAGTTTTCAAGACCGACGACCGAAGATGAAGAACAATTCGGGAGAATCGAGGAGCGTCCCTAACTTGAAGACCGGTTCAGGGGGCTACTGACGGTGTCCTGGACTAGGGGGTACTCACCACGTCATCTCCCGATCTGTTAGATTAGGCCGAGGACCCCCATGGCCGTATACTCATGGGCCAGTTCAGACAGCTGCCGCATACAAGGAAGATTCCACAAGACTTAGCGATCAAGACAAGGACTCCTCCCCACCTGCGTATTCGGCTAGGACTCTTGTTATCCTAGGCCTCTGGTGCATTATATAAACCGAGGCCAGGCTAGTCGATAGATGTGATACATACAATCATACCATAGGATAGCTTCTAGGGTTTAGCCTCTACGATCTCGTGGTAGATCAACTCTTGTACTACCCATATCCTCAATATTAACCAAGCAGGATGTAGGGTTTTACCTCCATCAAGAGGGCCCGAACCTGGGTAAAACATCGTGTCCCCTGCCTCCTGTTACCATCGATCCTAGACGCACAGTTCGGGACCCCCTACTCGAGATCCGCCAGTTTTGACACCGACATGTGGAGTAATAGTAGTAGATGCAGAATCATTTTTATCTACTTGACATGGACGTGATGCCTATATTCATGATCATTGCCTAGATATTCTCATAACTATGCACTTTTCTATCAATTGCCCAACAGTAATTTGTTCACCCACCATAATACATGCTATCTTGAGAGAAGCCACTAGTGAAACCTATGGCCCCTGGGTCTCTTTCTTATTAGATTGCATCTCTTTTATTTACATCGCATCTCGTTTACTATTTTGCAGTCTTTACTTTCCAATCTATACAACAAAAAACCAAAAATACTTTACTATCTTTATCAGATCTCACTTTTGCGAGTGATCGTGAAGGGATTGACAACCCCATTATCGCGTTGGTTGCAAAGTTCTTGATTGTTTGTGCAACTACTAGGTGACTTGTGCGTTGTCTCCTACTGGATTGATACCTTGGTTCTCAAAAACTGAGGGAAATACTTATGCTACTTTGCTGCATCACCCTTTCCTCTTCAAGGTAAAACCAACGCATGCTCAAGAGGTAGCAGTAGTGGCACAATTTCCTTGAGGCCATAATGAGACCAAAGATCAACTTTTGCACGCCAAAGTACCTCGATCTAGCCCCCTGCAACAAGGAGCTAAGGAAGTACACTGGGCGTTGCACCAGTTTCTTCCTTGCCGCATCCTTGGGGTTGCTCTTGTTGTCGTGCTCACTGATGTCTTGATCTTTTCTAACTCTGCCGTTATCTACCCACTTTCTGTCTCATATACTTCTCTTTGTGCTACAAAGGCCGCACTGACCACTTGGTTGGTTGCCACCAAGTATAGCAACAATGGCTATTGGGGTTTGTGTGCAACCAAGGTAGGCACAGACTATAGGTAGGCCTTCAACTCATGCAGAGCTGCATCTGCTTCCCGGGTCCAGTTCATAGGCCATGCCTTCTTCAAAATTTTAAAAAACGGCAGGGCACGGTCGACAGACTTGGAAATGAACCTACTCAGTGCGGCGATGCATCCCGTCAAGTGCCTCACATCCTTAACTATCCTTGGTGCTCGGATCTGTGTGATGGCTTTGATCTTGTCAGGGTTAGCTTCGATCCCCTGATGGGACACGAACAAACCAAGCAGCTTGCCGGAGGGGACACCAAACACACACTTCTCCGGATTAAGATTCAAATTGATCTTTCGCATATTAGCAAATGTCTCCTCCAAATCCTGGATAAGAGTGGTATTATCCTTGGTTTTGACCATGATATCATCCATATAGGCTTCTATGTTTCTGTGTAGCTGTGGCCCAAAACCAATCTGAACTGCCCTTGCAAAAGTGGATATGCACTCTTTAGTCTGAATGGCATGCAGATAAAGCAGTACGTACCACATGGAGTGATGAACGATGTGTTCTCTTCATCTTCTTTGGACACAAAGATCGGCTGATATCCGGAATACGCGTCCAGAAAGGAGAGCAAACCACACCCTGAAGTGGAATCCACAATCTGGTCGATATGCGGCAAGGGAAATGGGTCCTTCGGGCAAGCCTTGTTGAGATATGTGAAATCAATGCAAAGCCTCCATTTCCCATTTGTCCTCCAGGCTACCACTGGATTTGCTAGCCATGTAGGATGCAGTACTCCTCTAACCAAACCAGCTACCTCCAGTTTCTTGATTTCCTCAGCAATAAACCGCTGCCTTTCCAAGGCCTGCTTCCGGACTTTCTGCTTGACAGGTCGGGCGTGTGGGCTAACAGCAAGGTGGCGCTTGATTACTTTCCTGGGAACACCGGGGATATCACATGGTTGCCAGGCAAACACATCGATATTCGCCCGCAGGAAGGCAACTAGCGGGCTTTCCTCTTTGTCATCAAGGGTGGTGCTGATAGTGAAAGTACCGTCAATGCCAGCCAGCCCTGCCGGGACATTCTTCACTTGGGGTGCAACAACCATGGATCTCTTGCTGTTGGAACACTCCGTCTTGTCATCAACGGGTGCCGTGCACTCGAAGGGGGCACACTTCCAAGACTCCTTGCCAGAGCTCCTACAATCCCTTTTTTTCCTTTGCTTTCCTTGGCAGGAGCTGTTGCTGTCGTAGCCTCTGATGTGACTGCATCCCGGTACATCTTGTCCACGTAGATAATTGCGTCCTTCTCATCCAATGGGATAGTGATGACTCCCAGTGGCCC
The DNA here is from genome assembly GCF_002162155.2 of Triticum dicoccoides. Lineage (NCBI taxonomy): Eukaryota > Viridiplantae > Streptophyta > Magnoliopsida > Poales > Poaceae > Triticum > Triticum dicoccoides. The sequence continues at coordinate 299,813,244 of NC_041390.1, read as the reverse complement.
AGGCATCTTCAGAGTGTTATAAGCATAGTGGGATGCTGCAATGAACTTGGCCAGGGCCGGGCATCCAAGAATCCCATTGTACAACAGTGGGAGATCAACCACATCAAACACAACTTTCTCTGTCCGGTAGTTCAGTTCTCCCCCAAAAGTCGTTGGCAACGTAATCTTCCCTTTAGGGTGGCTCCTGCCAGGGTTAACTCCTTGAAACGTGTCGGTAACCTCTAGCTCTTCTTCTCCTATCTGAAGCTGGTTGATGACTGCTTGGGAAATCAGATTCAACACGGCCCCGTGATACGTCTCCAACATATCTATAATTTTTGATTGTTCCATGATGTTATATTATCAATCTTGGATGTTTTATAATCATTTTATATCGTTTTTTGCTCCTAACATATTGACATAGTTCCAAGTGCCAGTTGCTGTTTTTCCATGTTTTTTACATTGCAGAAAATCAATATCAAACAGAGTCCAAATGTCACGAAAGTTTATGGAGATTTTTTTGGACCAGAAGGAACGTAATGGGCCCTGGCTGCGCCTGGGGGTGCCTCAAGGGGAGCACAACCCACCAGGGCACGCCAGGAGGCCCAAGCACGCCCTGGTGGGTTGTGCCCGCCTCAGGTGCCCCCCGGACCACCTCTTTGCTCTGTAAGTACCCCAATATTCCCAAAACCCTAGGGGAGTCGACGAAATATTGATCCAGCCGCTGCATAGTCCAAAACCACCAGATCCAATCTAGACACCATCTCGGATGGGGTTCACCACCTCCATTGGTGCCTCTCCGATGATGCGTGAGTAGTTCTTTGTAGACCTTCGGGTCCGTAGTTAGTAGCTAGATGGCTTCCTCTCTCTCTCTCTCTATCTCTCTCTCTCTCTCTTGATTCTCAATACAATGGTCTCTTGGAGATCCATATGATGTAACTCTTTTGCGGTGTGTTTGTTGGGATCCGATGAACTTTGAGTTTATGATCAGATTTATCTCTTTTTATATCCATGAAAGTATTTGAGTTTCTTTGATCTCTTTTATGCATGATTGCTTATAGCCTCTTATTTCTTCTCCGATATTTCGGTTTTGTTTGGCCAACTTGATCTATTTATCTTGCCATGGGAAGAGGTGCTTTGTAGTGGGTTCGATCTTATGATGCTTGATCCCAGTGTGAGAAGCGGAACCGACACGTATGTATCGTTGCTACTAAGGATAAAACGATGGGGTCTATCTCTACATAGATAGATCTTGTCTACATCATGTCATCATTCTTATTGCATTACTCTGTTTCTCCATGGACTTAATACACTAGATGCATGCTGGATAGTGGTCGATGTGTGGAGTAATAGTAGTAGATGCAGGCAGGAGTCGGTCTACTAATCTTGCATGTGATGCCGATGTAATGATCATTTCCTGGATATCGTCATGAGTATTTGAAGTTCTATCAATTGCCCAACAGTATTTTTTGACCCACCGTTTGCTATTTTTCTCGAGAGAAGCCACTAGTCAAACCTATGGCCCCCGGGTCTCTTTCTCACATTATTTGCCTTTGCGGTCTACTTTTCCTTTGCGTTTATTTTCAGATCTACTAAACCAAAAACCCAAAAATACTTTGCTGCAATTTATTTTATTTGGCGTTCGATCTATCAATCTTTACAACTATCTCATGTCCGTTTGGCAATTTCTGGCGCCGTTACCCGAAAGGGATTGACAACCCCTTTTACACGTCGGGTTGCGAGTATCTGTTGTTTGTGTGCAGGTAATGTTTACGTTGTGTTGCTTGGTTCTCCTACTGGTTCGATAACCTTGGTTTCATATCTGAGGGAAATACCTACCGCCGTTGTGCTGCATCATTCCTTCCTCTTTGGGGAAATACCGACGTAGCTTCAAGTGACATCAAAAGGAATTTCTGGCACCGTTGCCGGGGAGGATCTTCAACATATACCAGGTTCCTAATAACAAATCTCATCTCCTTGCAATTTATATTATTTTCCATTTGCCTCTCGTTTCCTCTACACCACTTCACGAAAATGTGCCGTTTTATTCACCCCTCTTTTTCCGTTCGTCGTTTTCTTGCCGGATCCATTTTTCATGTGTGTGTTTTTGATTGCGTATTCATGATGCCTCAAAGAAAATATTATGATGTTCCTTACCCCAATATCTTGCTTGAGATTGAGAAAAGTACTAAGGAATATATGACTACACAATTTGAGCATAATAAGTATTTTACCGAAGAACTTAAGGAACACTCCGTTGTGCTTGATGCTATAACAAAACAACCTGATGATATTAGTAGAGAATTTTGCGATATCCAATCTAAGTATGCTTTTGCTGAAAGTATGATATTAGTAGCAACCGAGCTTGCGCCATAGCCTCTGTGGCTGTGCTTGGCATAGATGTTGATGACGTCGACCGCACCATTGCTTGGCTCATGACGGTGCCAGCGGCGACGGCTGTGGTGCCGCGCCCATGCAGTTGTGGGATGACCATCTAGGAAGCGGGGTCGCGCCACGGTGGTGCTTGAGGTTCAGTGGCTCCATCGGGCGCAGCGGTCCGGTCAGCTTGTCCGGGAGGAGGCGCATGGGTCGCGGTCGCTCCCGTGGTGGGGGCAGCCGGAAGGCGATGGCTCACCCCGGACCGATCGTTGTTGCTGCGGCTATGCCCGTCAGTGGGAGGAGGGGGTGCAGATGGAGTGACCCCCTCGCCCACACCTTGTGGAGCGTGAGCGCCAAGGTATTGCTAATGTTGTTCTCCTTCGACATCTCCAGCCCCCATGTCGGCCGCGGGGGGAGAGGCGATGGCGCCACCACCTCCAATCACGCCCCCAGCAGCGTTCACGTCCTCGCTCGCCCTCGCATCCTCCGAGGCACTAGAGGCCACGGGCGGCGGAGACTTCGAGGTGGACGGATGGGCCGAAGGGCCGGACTTCTTCTTCTTAGGCGCCATGGTAGATGGCATCGTCGAAGACGAAGATGGTGATGAAGATGATGTGCTGCGCACGCTTTTAGGTTCGCGCAAGCGATCCCCCTACCTGGCGCGCCAAAGATATCGCTGAATATCCACGGCCACCTATGGGACCAGGAGGCCCCTTGCTGGTTTGGAAGGGGGACGTCACGTTGCACAAAGAGCAGACCAGCACATGGCAGCACGACTGATAGAGGCAAAGGTGTCCCGTCTTTCGATGAGATGGTGGATATCGTTTTAGAGGAAGACGACTTTGACGATCCGACTACGAACATGCGAGGACGTAGCGCCTTAGCAATCGCTAAACCAACTCCGAGGGGTCATTGACCACGCCGAAGCACAATCAACCTGACCACGAGGGCCTGTTTCCTGCGAGCAAACGAAGAACAAGCAAGAAACTGAGATTGCAATCTGGATATTGCAAATATAAGATGAATGCTTCATTGATCAAGGTGGGGTTCTGTGACGTCTTGGTCTGGTCATTGGACACAAATGAAGTACGCGAAGTTGCACCTACGGCGAACTTTTAATCTAAACAAAACCCAAGGAAAAAGCTACTAGATGGATCTACTTATATGGGAGCAAGGGCTGGCGGCCAAGGAGGTGGAAGGACATCCCAAGGCAGCCTAAAACTAACCCTATGTCATACAAGGCTCATGGGCCCAAGTGGAGGTGGTGCAACACCTTTGGACTTGTTGTTTGACTCGGATTCTGCTACAGCGTCAGATTGTTTCATCGACATCTTAATGCTCCGGACGAATTTGAAGGTGATTCCAATTGGGTTGGAAAGAGCATGAAATCTAATTTCCAAAAAAAAGAATCACCCAATTCGGAGTCCGTATGAAAAAGTTGTTGACGTTTTGAGTCAGGTATGTCTGTGCAGTCCGAATCTGAATCCAGAACGTGAGAGACTTGGACTCTATCTTCTCTTGGCCCAAAAATGACGTGAGAGGACTTTTTGAACATAACCTAAACTTCTCCTTTTCCCGTATCTTCATATGTGGATTGTACAAATGTCCCATACACCTGCAATTAGACAAAACACAAAAGTGTGTGAAGTATTTTTGTTCTGGATAGCATAAATAGATGATTGAATAGTTTGCACTAGAAATCACCTGACAAATATGCATCTATGCAATATTTTTGGTCGTATCCAAGGTAGACATGTCCTCATCAACGATAGAGAGCACACAAGGAATTTACCCATGTTCGGGCCGCCGTGAGGCATAAAACCGTACTCCTACTTTGGTGGAATGATGGTGGAATGGAGATGTTAGAGTGCAGTACACTTTGCTCGGTAGGGGTGGCCGTGAGACCGCTGTGACTACGCACGCATGGTCATGTGGGTTCATCAATTTTCCAACCTTCTAACCCCTCCTATGGGTGCCATGGGCCTCCTTTTATAGATTAAGGGGTCTCCACAATGACAAAGTAGTCATTATGCACTGATATGATAGCAAATAGTGCTATCATACCAAACTCTGCAGGCTGACAGGGTGCATTAAATGGACCGCTTAGTGTCACATCACTGGTTGCCTTGCAAGGCTTGCCGGGCTATCTTTCCAGCTCTGCGCCTGTTCTCTTGACACATCGCAAGACGAGTGTCACTTGTGGGTTTCTTCTATAGAAAATGGCTGCCACTTAAACATCTTGTGGCTTGACACCGCACTGATTGACGACACAGGTCGTGTTGGATTGGTTGGTGGGGTGATTCTGCACCCGCGAGCCCCGGCAGACCTTGTCGGGGTGCCTTGGTCGCCTGCTTCTGGTGGTGGCCTCGCCCCTTGCCGGGCTTGCCTGCCCAACAAGGGAGGCCCTTCTCTTGCCGATATATTGCTCTCTGGCTTGATCTTGGACTCTTTGAACTGTATGTTGGCTCCTCAAATCTCTTGGTCCCCCAATCTTTGACTTAAGTTGTGCCTCAATCTTGTTCTTATTCCTCTACACAGTCTGGGCAACGGACCCAGGGTCTGTTGCACTGACAATGTTTGATGTGGTTGACCTTCCCCTGCCGTACAACGGAATCCTTGGTCGCCCAGCCTTGGAAAAATTCATGGCGGGCATCCCACTATGCCTACAACAATCCGAAGATGTCAGGGCCAACAGGCGTCATTTCCATTCCATCGGAAAAGAAGGACACAATCATATGCATGGATAATATGTACCGGGAAGCACTCGCTGCATAGTCCGCAGAAGCTACTGCTCCCACCACGGCAAGCAAGAAAGAGAAGGGAGTTAGCAAGGATGCCAGTAAGGAATCCGGGGAGCGCACCTCTTCGGAGTGCGCTGCGCCTGTTGATGACTTGCCGGAGAGTTACAATAGCAAGAGATCCAAACTTGTTGCACCCATTGTGAAGAAGCTCCCTGTAGGGCTGGTTGGCACTGATGATACTTTTACTATCAGTGCCACCCTCAATGACAAATAGGAAAGCGTGCTCATTACCTTCTAGTGGGCGGATGTCGATGTGTTTGCCTGGCAACCATCTGACATCCCCGGTGTTCCCTAGGAGGTAATTGAGCACCACCTTGCGGTCTGCCTACACGCCCGTCCTGTCAAGCAGAAGGTCCGGAAGCAAGCTTTGGAGTGGAAGCAGTTTATTGCCGAAGAGATCAAGAAACTTGAGGCAGCTGGTTTGGTCAGAGGAGTATTGCATCCAACGTGGTTGGCAAATCCAGTGGTGGTGCGCAAGGCGAATTGGAAGTGGAGGCTTTGCATAGATTTCACAGATCTAAATAAAGAATGCTCAAAGGACCCATTCCCCTTGTCGCGCATCCAACGTGATCTGCTTTCCTTCCTGGATGCCTACTCCGGATACCACCAGATTTTCATGTCCAAGGAGGATGAAGAGAAGACTGTGTTCATAACCCCATGCGGCACATACTGTTTTGTACGGATGCCCTTTGGGTTGAAGAGCGCTGGTTCCACCTTTGTGAGAATAGTAAAAATTGGCTTTGAGTCCTAGCTACACAGAAATATCGAAGCCTACATGGATGATATAGTGGTCAAAACCAAGGACATATTGACTCTCATTGAGGACTTGGAAGAGACCTTTACAAATCTGCGCAGGATCAACTTGAAGCTGAACCCAAAGAAGTCTGTGTTTGGCGTTCCTTCCGGCAAGCTACTCAGCTTCTTTTTGTCCCATAGGGGGATAGAGGCAAAGCTTGACAAGATCAAGGCTATCGAGTAGATTCAAGAACCCAAGACAATTATAGACATGAGGTGTTTGACTGGATGTGTTGCCGTGCTAAGCAGGTTCATCTCCAAGTCTATCGTGTGCGCCCTGCCGTTCTTTAAAATCTTGAGGAAGGAAGGGCCCGTAGAGTGGACCCCAAAGGTAGACGCTGCGTTGCAAGATTTGAAGACCTATCTTTCCTCTGTGCCCACCCTAGTCGCTCCCAAACCATAAGATCCGTTACTGCTATACTTAGCAGCAACCAATCATGTGGTTAGTGCAGCACTGGTGGCGCAGCGGGAAGTAGATGAAGTAGCAGCCGCAACCACCGGCCCCTCTGGAGAGGAAATAAAACCCATCCCAGCAAGGTCATATGCAGATCTAGACAAGCAAGGGTAGGGCAATGGAGACAGTTCCAAGGTCACGACAAGGAAGATGGTGGTGCAGCGGCCAGTGTACTTCATCAGATCCCTACTGCAGGGGGCTCGGTCGAGGTACTCTGGCGGGCAAAAGTTGTTTTTTTGCCTCATCACGGCCTCAAGGAAACTACGCCACTACTTCCAAGCCCACGAGATCACAGTTGTCACCCGCTTCCCCTTGGAATGCATAGTGAGGAACCCTGAGGCCACTGGAAGAATAGTGGAATGGGCTTTAGAGTTGTCCAGCTTTGGTCTAAGGTTTGAGTGCACGTCAACTATTCAAAGCAGAGCACTAGTAGAGTTCATTGCAGACTGAACGCCTACCCCTGACAATGAAGTGCTGGAGACAGTTATCCCCAGCAAGGAAGCGCCCCAAGAATGGATCATGTACTTTGATGGTGCCTTCTCCCTACAAGGTGCAGGAGCTGGTGTGCTTCTCGTTGCTCGCACTGAGGAGTGATAGGTCCATTTTGCATCATGTTTTCCTACTGTTATTTATATTGTTTTTATGTGTAATAATGCCTTCTGGAGTAATTCTAATGCCTTTTCTCTCATAATATGCAAGGCTCACACAAAGATGGAGAATACAACAGCTAGAATTCTGGACCTAGAAAAGCTACATCAGGCCACCTATTCTACACATTTTTAAATGAGCTAAAACTTCACAGGGAATTTTTATGGATTATAGGCGTGCCTTGGTGGATTGTGCCCTCCTCGGCCCATCTCCGGTGCCCCTCTTCTGGTATATAAGTCATTTTGACCTAGAAAAAAATTAGGAGGGAACTTTCGGGATGAAGCGCCACCTTCTCGAGGCAGAACTTGGGGAAGAGCACTTTTGCCCTCCGGTGGAGCGATTCCACCGGGGGAACTTCCCTCCCAGAGGGGGAAATCATCGTCATCATCATCACCAACAACTGTCCTGTTGTAGGGTGGAACCCTAGTTGGAGATCTTTCATGAATTGGAGGGGGAATCCCCAAGAACAAGAAGAGCACAAGGGGGAAAAGAGGAAGGACACTTAAGAACAAGTCCAAATCACACATCCACTAGACAATCAAACACGGAAGATACACAAGGTACATGAACAACAAAAGGAAAGATATAAGGTAGAGTTCATATCAAATCCAAAGGATATGAGGTCTTGGTGATCTGGTAGATCCTTCCCTCAAGGGGGTCTTTGTCCACTAGGGATCTTTTCCAATGGAGGCCTTGAACTCTAATGGAGTGTCTCTCTCTCAAGAGGAATCCCACAAGGGGAGATACATGAGCTAAGCTCTAATGTCTAGATCTATTCTTAGCTAACTCTAAAATGTAGGAGGTGAAGGGGTATATATAGTCCTAGGGGATGAAGGGGTAAGCAGGGGCAAAATGGACATTACATGGGCAAAGCCCGCAGCAACACACATGGAGCCCCATGTGCACGGGGTAAGTGGAGCCCATGTGCACGGGGTCCATGAGGCCCGTGGACACGGGGGTCCCATGGACACGGCACACGCCCATGCGCATGGGGTCTTTAGGACCCCCAGCTTGGGAGGCCTGTGGGCACGGGGTCGCCTAGAGCTACTTCCTTCTTCTTGGCGCTTCCGGGCTTCCCTCCTAGATGGTGTAGTTGTACCCTTCGGCCTGAACTCGTCCTTGCTATGTGTGAAGCTCCAAAAATACCTATGAATGCACACGGAAGGAGTGTCAAGTAGTATACGATCCTCGAAGGGGTCAAGTGAACACGTGTAAAGGAGATGATTCACCTTTATGTATGTGAAGTAGATGTCGCACGTGTCACTTTCCAAATGGACTCTTGACATGGTGATGGCCATAGGATGCTCCGCATCATTGATGAGGACATGACTACCTTGGATACGATCAAAAATATTGCATACATGCATATTTGTCAGGTGATTTTAATGCAAACTATTCAATAATCTATTTGTGTTATCCAGAACAAAAATACTTCACACACTTTTGTGTTTTGTCTAATTGCAGGTGTATGGGACATTTGTACAATCCACATATGAAGATAAGGGAAAAGGAGAAGTTTAGGTTCTGTTCAAAAAGTCATCTCATGTCAGTTTTGGGCCAAGAGAAGATAGAGTCCAAGTCTCTCACATTCTGGATTCAGATTCGGACTACACAGACATACCTGACTCAAAAGCCAACAACTTTTTCATACGGACTCCGAATTTGGTGATTTTTTTTGTTAGAAACTAGATTTCGTGGTCTTTCCAACCCAATTGGATTCACCTTCAAATTCGTCCGGAGCGTTGAATTATGGACGAAACAATCTGACATTGCAGCAGAATCCAAGTCTAACTACAAGCCCAAAGGTGTCGCATCACCTCCACTTGGGCCCATGAGCCTTGTACGACCTAGGGTTAGTTTTAGTCTGCCTTGGGACGTCCTCCCACCTCCTTGGCCACCACCCCTTACTCCTGTATAAGTACATCCATCTAGTAGCTTTTCCTTGGGATTTGTTTAGTTAAAAGTTAGCCATTGCAACTTCGTGGGAAAAGCTACTAGATGGATCTACTTATATAGGAGCAAGGGGTGGCGGCCAAGGAGGTGGGAGGACGTCCCAAGGCAGCCTAAAACTAAACCTAGGTCGTACAAGTCTCATGGGCCCAAGTGGAGGTGATGCAACACCTTTGGGCTTGTAGTTTGACCCGGATTCTGCTGCAACGTCAGATTGTTTCGTCCATAAATCAATTCTCCGGAAGAATTTGAAGGTGAATCCAATTGGGTTGGAAAGATCACGAAATCTAGTTTCTAACAAAAAAAGAATCACCGAATTCGGAGTCCGTATGAAAAAGTTGTTGGCTTTTGAGTCAGGTATGTCTGTGCAGTCCAAATCTGAATCCAAAACGTAAGAGACTTGGACTCTATCTTCTCTTGGCCCAAAACTTACATGAGAGGACTTTCTGAACAGAACCTAAACTTCTCCTTTTCCCTTATCTTCATATGTGGATTGTATAAATGTCCCATACACCTGCAATTAGACAAAACACAAAAGTGTGTGAAGTATTTTTGTTCTGGATAACATAAATAGATTATTGAATAGTTTGCATTAGAAATCACCTGACAAATATGCATGTATGCAATATTTTTGATCGTATCCAAGGTAGTCATGTCCTCATCATCCTCCCCTTTTTGAAAACAAAGCCGTCCTCGGCGTTGCTTAATCTAAAATGTGGCTAACAAAAGAGACAAGGTGTACATATTGTATATGTATATGTCATCCATTTTAACTTCCCTTGATTTTTGCACATATGACACATGTATACATGAGTAACTTTCATAGTTCATAAAATCTAAATCCAAAAAATTATAACAAGAAGTAGAAGGCATGAAAATACTGCAACTCAGTTTGCACATATAAGTGAATCTCTTATTCATTTCAAAAGATTGGCAATGTTCATCATTAAACCATCCCAACTTTGGTGAGTAAACCTTACTTGCATCAAATTTACATGCTACAACATGGTTAAATAAGCAAACATGCACTAAGTCATTGGACACAGAATCATCACCACGATTGGAGGTCATATCAAAATGATTAAACATTGGTTCTTTTGCATCAACATTTAATTCAATGGGTGCACTCAAAATTGTTGATATTTCAATTGTTTGATCACATGACGCATTCATGACAGTAACAAGATTCTCTAAAATAGGTGGTGTGCGCAAATCAACAGGTAACTCAATACATGACGCATTCAAGTTAACTAGGCATGCATCATGCTCATGTGAAGTTATACCATCAATACCTTTACTGTTACCTTGTCGCAAAGATGTAGCTGATGTAGGTACGGACGTTGACAATGTACCATACCCTTGAGATGATGCCGCGCTCATAATCCGAGGTGCAATGATGGAGGAACCAACCGGCGGTGGTGAGCATGAACTGGAATAGTAGTTGTTGTAGTCACCTAAAGCATCCTCCTGTATCTGTCTCTCAAAGGTACAAGCATGGACATACATACCAGTAATGCAACGAGGAATATACTGAAATCTTGCCTGAATATCATGGTTCAAACCACCAAAAAATCTATTCATTGCATCATTCTCAGATTCTTCTATGTCACAATGATGCATATAAGATTTGAACTCTTGGTAGTAAGCATGAACAGTGTTGTTGCCTTGTTTAAATTGTTCAAATTTGTGAAGCAATTCACGACGATAGTAAGGAGGGAAAAATTGTTGTCTCATTACAGCTTTCAAAACTTTCCAAGTTGTGGGTTGGTTATCAGTGTTTTTCTTACAATGTACACTCCACCAAACAGAAGCAAAACCAGTAAATGCTCTAGTGGCTGCTCGCACTCGCTCAAGTTCAGAAAAGTCATGGTGACTAAAAACTTATTCTACTTCAAGCTCCCAAGCTAGATAAGTAGTAGGATTAAATCTACCCTCAAATGACGGTAAAAAGATAACCTGACCATGTGCTTGTGTGTGTTGTCCCAACTCTCGTGATGGTGAAGATGTGTCCGTCGTCCAAGAACTTCTATCTTCGGAACCTGTCATGATTAGTAGAAACAAGAAACAAAATTCAAGAATAATGTTCCTATGAACTACTAGGGTGTGGTGGTAAAGCTCTCACAGTAAAGCAAATATCAATATCTTACAAGTTCTTACCAAGCAGCACGTGGTGACAGGCAACCAGCGGTGTCAAATAACTCTGAAGATTGTGTAAAGCGATTGCCAGGGGAATGTATGTATACACAGTGTAGAAATATGTGGAGCTGGGTTGGCTATATATGGTAGCAAAAGATTAGCAATAATCAATTCAGAGATGCAATGTTGAATAAATGCTCAATGACGGTATTGTGCTGGTCCTAGGCTAGACCGTACTAGAGATGCGAGCCTAGAACACTAACAAAATCACGGCGCTGCACGTAAACAAGGGAGGAGCACACTCTGAAAAAAATTTCTCTTTTTTTCACTTTTTTGCAATTTTTTTCTCTTTTTATCTTTTTTTCCTCACACTTTTTCCCTTTTTCTTTCTCTCTTTTTTCCTCTTACTTTTTTTATTTTTTTATTTTTTTCTCTCTCCCTCTTTCCAAAACAAACAAGATAAGATGCAGATTGGATCTGGGGAAGATGTGAACGACCTCAACTATGATTTATACAATGAACGATGGGTAGCACGTGGTGGAAATTGATGAATGGGTGGTGGACGGCGGAAGGGATAACGATGCAGCGGCGGCGTGACTAATGTGAACAGAACTCGAAACTCTAAACGAACTAGACACTAAGACCAGCAACTCGACACGACGATGCAACCGTTAATTCAACTACGCAAGCAATGAAAAGAAACTTGCAAAGTCTCAGACTGGCTTGGACAAAGGATGAATAGATCTAACTTTTTTGTGGCTTTTTCTTGGATCAAGGTGGGGTTCTGTGACGCCTTGTTCTGGTCGTTGAACACAAACGAAGTACGCGAAGTTGCAACTATGGCGAACTTTTGATCTAAACAAAACCCAAAGTCTAAACGGTGCCCTAAGGGCTGTATATATGGAGGAAGTGGCGGGAATTTCGTGGCCCTTGGGGATGGGGTCCGAAACCAACCCTATCTCTTGTTTCCCCACACATACAAACTCTAAAAGCAGCCTATACTTATGTATTTCGAAATTACATGGGCCTGGCACAATAATAAGGTGACGCAGCACCTAGAATAGCCTTTGGACGAAGTTTATGAAGTGGCATATTGTATATTTCGTCCAAGGCTTCATGCACTCATTATGGTGGCTTCAATGTCCTGAAATCATCACTTGTAACTCCATTCTTGTTCCCCTTGCGCATGCCATCAACTCCATGCTTGTTCTTGCTCCAATGTTCATCACTCTTATCCATGCCAGGCCCTTCATTTGTAAGCAAAACAAATGTATCCAATTTAGGCAGCATCATATTCTCATGAAAATTAGAATCATTACCAAGAAATGAAAGTACCTGATAATTTAATTGGCGTGCATGAGCTCTAGTAATTGGTCCAGTATAGGTAGTAGTAGGGGCTGTGGGTGTAACAATGGTATTGATGTCCTCATCAATCATCCCCTCCCCCTTGGGAAAGATCCAACCTCGGATCAAAATCTAAATCACCTTGGGAAAGAGATGATGTCGTCGTGTAGAAGTAGACGATCACCACACATTCATCATCTTGTAGTTCCAAATGGACACTCTCAAATGTCGCACTGTCTTGTAATTCCTTAAAAAGGAGCAAAGATAACAAGCACTTGAAAAACAAATGTGGTTGGCGTTAGTGCAAAACCAAGCATTCGGGAGGTGATTCACCCAACAAGTGTTGTCATCAAGCATAGCATATAGTTTGACAAAGAAGTGTGGCATAGCATGTAAGCATATAAATTGAGCACAATCAAGGATATCATGGGAACAAGTATGCAAATGGGAGGTAGGGATGCAAATATGTTTGACAAGTGAACAAGCATCTACCTCAAGATCATAGCAAACATGCATAAAGTGCTCAAAAAAAGGTCTATGGTAGGCATAAGAGTCATTCACAACACCAAAATAAATGTAATGTCTAAACACATGGGGTAAGTGCAAGACAATCCAAGCATAATGTGCATAGGGTGTAGTGAAGATGTCGTGGCACTCAACACAAAGGAAAGAGCAATTGTTCATCATGTGTGAGGCAATCAAGTCAATCATGTAGCAAGCAATGGAACATGGCATATATGAAGAAATGCCATTGTTGCAACCAAACATATGATAGGAGCAAGCAATGAACAACTTGGATGCAACACTGTCGGTGTCAAAACCGGCGGATCTCGGGTAGGGGGTGCCGAACTGTGCGTCTAGGCGGATGGTAACAGGAGGCAGGGGACACGATGTTTTACCCAGGTTCGGGCCCTCTTGATGGAGGTAAAACCCTACGTCCTGCTTGATTAATATTGATGATATGGGTAGTACAAGAGTAGATCTACCACGAGATCAAGGAGGCTAAACCCTAGAAGCTAGCCTACGGTATGACTGTTGTTCGTCCTACGGACTAAAAACCCTCCGGTTTATATAGACACCGGAGAGGGCTAGGGTTACACAGAGTCGGTTACAATGGTAGGAGATCTACATATCCATATCGCCAAGCTTGCCTTCCACGCCAAGGAAAGTCCCTTCCGGACACGGGACGAAGTCTTCAATCTTGTATCTTCATAGTCCAGGAGTCCGGCCGAAGTTATAGTCCGGCTATCCGGACACCCCCTAATCCAGGACTCCCTCAGTAGCCCCTGAACCAGGCTTCAATGATGACGAGTCCGGCGTGCAGATTGTCTTCGGCATTGCAAGGCGGGTTCCTCCTCCAAGTGCTTCATAGATGATTTTGAACACAAAGGTAGTGTACGGCTCTGCAAAATAAGTTTCCACATATTGCCATAGAGAGAATAATATTTACACAAATCTAATCTGCTGACGTATTCCGTAGCATGACATCACACCACGGCCATGTCTTTACTCGAATCGTTTTACTGTTCCACCTCAGCGCGTTTAACGAGGCGGTTTCCTTGGCACGTCTTGTCAAAGCAGAGATCGTGTCCCCTTATTCCGGGATTCTCATCAATACGGGCGTGGGTAACCCAACCGCGCCATTGATTATGGCGCTTGGGAGATAAGCGAGTTTTACCAGGCTGGTGGGGACGCATAGTCGCGTCCGCCCATATAAGGGGATAAGGATCCACCTTTTCATCCACGCCTTCTTCCTCCTTTGCCTATCCATTTCCGTGCACTCGAGCTCCAGCGCCTAAGTCCGCACACCCCACCTCAACCTTCTCCAGCCATGCCCGGAGCAGGAGGCAAGTGGATGGTATCCTCCGTTACGGAGGGACACATCAAAAGACTGAGGAAGGCTGGATACTTGTTTAACAACATTGCGCACCGGCTTCCCGAAGAGGGGCAGCTCATCCCCACCCCTAGGCCCCATGAGAGGGTGGTGTTCCTCCCCCATTTCCTCTGCGGACTGGGCTTCCCTCTCCACACATTTGTCCGGGGGCTCATGTTCTACTATGGCCTGGATTTCCACGATTTGGCCCCGAACTTTGTCCTCAACATCTCGGTGTTTATTGTCATGTGCGAGGCTTTCTTCCGCATCCGCCCCCACTTTGGCCTATGGCTCAAGACTTTCAATGTCAAGCCGAAGGTGGTGCACGGCACCCAGGCGGAGTGCGGAGGCGCCATGGTGGGCAAGATGCCCAACGTCCTATGGCTCGAGGGCTCCTTTGTGGAGTCCCTAAAGGGGTGGCAGTCGGGGTGGTTTTACATCACCGAGCCACGCGAACCTGAATGGGTCGCAACCCCCGAGTTCCGATCCGGACCCCCTACGCGGCTCGCCTCCTGGAAAGAGACGGGCCTGTCGTGGGGTAAAAAAGGAGAGCTGACCGGACTCCAAACATGCTTCCAAACCCTGGTGGACAAGAAGCTCAAAGTTGTCAACGTAGTCCAGGTTATGCTCATCCGCCGGATCCTCCCGTGTCAACAACGGGCTTTCAACCTATGGGAGTTCGACCCGGCGCGGCACCGAACTCTGAGCAGGCTCTTCGACATGATGTACGAAGATGCCTAGAAGGTGCTTTTCAAGGGCGCCGATGCCCTCGCATCCGCTACCGAGGATCGCAGATTTAGCACGCAGCGTCATGCTCGTGCGGTAAGCAGTTTTACCTTTTACAGGGTATTAGTCTTTCATAGTTTGACTCCATGCGGGATCTAAGCTCCCTTACCTTTGACAGGATTGGCAGGAGACGTCCGGACAGATCGACTGTCCGGCTCATTTGCCCGAAGGCCTAGCAGACGCTCGCTTGGCGAAGCTGCTGGTTCCGGCACCCTACGTGGTGCCGGAGAAGAAGGCCACGGGGACTCGAAAGAGTGCCCGGCACCAGGAGGTGTCGGATTCACCATCGGCGCACTCCTCCCATGAAGACAAGGAGGAAGAAGAGACCTCTCCCCCTCCAGCAGGGGAGGGAAGAAAAGGAAGGCCGCCCCAACTGGGGAGGCCGAGGGGTCCAAGAGGGGGAAGAACCCTCCTCCGGACTACTCCACCAACACCGACGACGGCGAAGAGGAGTGGCCACACAGGGCCAAGCCCCTGGCGAGATCATAAGTATCCAAATACCAGAGTGATTCATAGTATTCCCCCATTGCACAGCTTTTCCTTACGTTGAACATGTCTATGCAGTCCGCCCAAGGCCGGGCTCGATGAGTCGTCGAGCGGCTCCCTGGATTCGTCGGATGTGAATTCGCTTCCGGCGGCTACCTCCCCCCACCCTACGGAAGACGCCGAGGTGGCGTCCCAATAGGTTCCATGCCAGGAGGAGGTGGTCCTGGAGGCGCCGCAAGGCGACCTCCCGGACTCCAGGCGTGAAGGGGATAGAACTCCTAAGGGCTTTAAGTCCGTCTTTGAGCCGGACACCGCGCCAGAACCTTCAACGGTTCCGGACTCTGGTAGGCAGCCTCCTTCCAAGAGGAGCTAGCCTACCGAGCCGGTGACCTCCGTCCAACCGGAGGCACCAGACAATTTGCTGGAGGTGCTTAACGGCGCCTCCATCGACGAGGAGCACCGCACTATTATGAGTGCGGTGATCCAGAAGGTTCAGTATGCCAAGAGCGGATTGACTGAAGCCTGTGCCAGCCTTCTAACAGGCTTTGAGGTAAGTAAGGAATATGTAAAAATATTACCGCATAGATAGTAGCCCCTGATGCTCTGTTCGGCGTTCGGAAAGAAAAGCCGAATAGAGGATCTAATAACATTCGCAGGAGTCTAGCAAAAGTAAGTAAATATGCGTATGCAGGCCTCGCTGCTAGCATCCGCCGCACTAACAGCGGAGGTGGGCACGTTGAAGCAGAACCTCGAGCGGTCCGAGCAAGAGCTCGGCCTAGCCAAGCAGCAGCTCGAGGAGAAGGAAGGTAAGAAATACCTTATTGAAATATGTGAAAGGTGCAATTGCAAAAAGTGATAGGATTAACGTGGCTATTGTAGGGGCCACAACTGAGGTGGCGACCCTTAAGCAAGCGTTGTCCGAGGCCGAGAAGAGGGCGGCCACGGAGTGCACCGAGCGGGAGAAGCATGAGATGCGGGTTGGCGAGGTGCGGCAAGAGCTCCAGGCTCTCATGAAAAAACATGAGAGATTGGAGCTTGACTCGAAGACGCGAGAGTCTGAGCTCGCGGCGGCCATTGAAGATGCCAAGTCTGCCAAGGCCGAAGCCCAGAAGGCCCTCTAGGAGGTTGAGGCAATAAAAAGGATAGCGGCGGGTAAGGCATTCTTTATGCAAAGCAAGCACGTAAAAGTGAATTACTTGTTACTTACCTGAATCCAGAGCTCTCCAGGAGCATTCGCAGACTTGCCCCATTGCGTGTCGGATGCCGCCGCCTTCTACCGAGCCGAGGAGGGAAGCTCGGCGGAGAAGGTGTTCTGGTCCCAGTATGCTGAGGCCGAACACCCGGTGCCCTTAAGCGACCAGCTGAAACAGCTGGTCGAGCTCCATAAGGTGGCCGAACTGGCCATGAAGGGCCTCATAGTCCGGCTGTGGCCTGGAGAGGCCATGCCTGGGAGCTACTTCGAGGCGGCTGGTGGAGGCTTGTCCAAGGCTCGAAGTCATCAAGCGCTCCATATGCATCAAGGGTGCCCATAGGGCGCTTGCCCGTGCGAAGGTGCACTGGGGCAAGCTGGATGCTGAGAAGCTTGTGAAGGACGGGCCACCGCTAGGCAAGGAGCATCGCAAGCCCGAGATGTATTATGAGGGCATTTTGAAGGGTGCCCGCCTTGTGGCGGATGAATGTTCCATGGATGTAATTTTTCAGTAAACTCGCTCGTTTTCTCTTATGCGCTGAAAACTTGTTCATGTGCGCTAAGAAATGCTTTTTGAATTTAAAATATTACCTTTTGTGCGGCCGTTTATCAAATTTGAGAGATGGCGAGTCCTCGGCTTCTGCCCCCATGGCACGAGTGCTGGGTTGTTCGGGATAAACATGAGCGCTCTTTTTCCCATTCTTTGGTCCTTCGAGGGAGGCGCTCAACACAACGAACAAGGCAATCGGACTATAATGCTTCAACACTCTCACTTACCCATAGAATTCTATAATTTTAAATTTCGGCGAAGCCCCTAGTGTTCAGAAGACCGAGTCCGGGGCGCTATCCACGCCTAGGCCGGACAAAGCCGACTCCTCGCTCTAAGCGGCATAAGTATTTAGGGACTCGAAAACCTCTCGAACAGCGACTAGTTCTCGCCTCATCATGACGGTCAGTTTTAGCTTTCTCTACTGAGGTGCTTAGCCCAGCTCAACTGGGGCACAATCGCAATTGTTCTCCTAGTGCTACCTTAGCCGATATAACGGAATGTAAGGTACCAAAACATAGGAGCCGGGCAAACCCAACTATTGACCCAAGACATGATTCGGAGCCGATGCATATAATGCTATAAGTTCGGGGTGCCGCACTTGTGAAAGTGTTCTGACTTCTGACATCGTATTGTGGGGTACTTAAGCCCCTGGCGTATTGGCCGTACCAAAGTGTACGGGTGCAACATGTCATTAATGAACATATATTCGTAAAAGAGAGTAATGCAATAATAGACGGAAGCTACGCATTATTTATTTAAAAAGGCTGAGATCAAAGCATGATGATAAAAATAGTGCGATAAGCAAAAGATGGGACTATCAAATATGTCCTTTCCAGGGGCGAGTTGCGAAATGTTGTGCGAAACAGGTATACTGCTCGTTATAGAGACCACCTTAGAGTTCCGTAGTGCGGCATTGCTTTCTGCTCCTCTGGTTGTTGTATCGTTTGTGTGGCAATTGTACTGCCAGACAGGCCTTCCGAAGAGTGGAGTCCTGAAAGTAAGAGAAAATGAAAAAGTCGGCAGCCCCTAGTGTGGTTTAAGCCGTGTTTCGGGCATGGCATGATTGTGCCTCTCCCCTTTTGCCCATGGTTTTTCCAGAGCGTAGTTATGTACGCGCAACACTGGTTTTGCAAGTTCGCGAGGGCTGGGGTTGGGGCTTCATTGCTACGCTTGCTCGGAACGTGCCCGGCGGTCTTGTTGTAGGTTACTCCGGGAGCGCTTGACGGTGTCCAGACGTTTAATGGCCGGACAGGAGAATTTCCTTGAGAGGCTGCTTTGTACTTACGCTGTGATAGCCGCCGTATGCTCCTCGTTCGGAGGGAGTGTTCGGCGTTTCCATTGACCGTGATGACTCCTCGAGGGCCTGGCATTTTGAGCTTGAGGTATGCGTAGTGCAGCACCGCATTGAACTTGGCAAATGCAGTTCGCCCGAGAAGTGCGTGATAGCCACTGCGGAACGGAACTATGTCGAAGATTAACTCCTCGCTTCGGAAATTATTCGGAGATCCGAAGACCACTTCAAGTGTAACTGAGCCTGTATAGTTGGCCTCTAACCTGGTATGACGCCGTCAAAGGTCGTTTTAGTGGGTTTAATCCTCGAGGGATCGATGCCCATTTTTCGCACTGTATCCTAGTAAAGCAGGTTCAGGCTGCTGCCGCAGTCCATAAGGACTCTAGTGAGGTGAAATCCATCAATAATTGGGTCTAGAACCAATGCGGCGAATCCGCCATGACGGGTGCTAGTGGGGTGGTCCCTTTGATCAAAAGTGATCGGGCAGGAAGACCATGGGTTGAACTTTGGGGCGACTGGCTCCATCGCGTATACGTCCCTTAGCGCACGCTTCCGCTCCCTCTTGGGAACGTGGGTTGCGTATATCATGTTCACCGTCCGCACTTGTGGGGGAAAACCTTTCTGTCCACTGTTGTTCGGCGGCTGGGGCTCCTCCTCGTCATCGCTATGCAGCCCCTTGTCTCTGCTTTCAGCATTTAACTTGCCTGCCTGCTTGAACAGCCAACAATTCCTGTTGGTGTGATTGGCTGGTTTTTCGGGGGTGCCATGTATCTGGCATGAGCGATCGAGTATTCGGTCCAAACTAGACGGGCCCAGAGTATTTCTTTTGAATGGATTTTTTTCGCTGACCGGGTTTAGAGCCTCTGAATCCAGCATTAACTACCGTATCCTCAGCATTGTCGCCATTAATGCGGCGCTTTTGCTTGTTGCGATGCGACCTGCCACTGCTGTCCTTGGTATTCAAATTACCAGGGCTCTTGGTCATGTTATTGCTGCGAGCTAGCCAGCTGTCTTCTCCCGCGCAAAAGCGGGTCATAAGTGTCGCGAGGGCTACCATAGATTTCGGCTTTTCCTGTCCTAGGTGCCGTGCAAGCCACTCGTCGCGGATGTTATGCTTGAAGGCTGCTAGGGCCTCTGCGTCCAGACAGTCGACGATTTGATTTTTCTTGGTTAGGAACCGTGTCCAGAATTGTCTGGCCGATTCTTTTGCCTGCTGAATTATGTGGCTAAGGTCATCGGCGTCTGGTGGTCGCACATAAGTGCCCTGGAAATTGTCGAGGAATGCGGCTTCCAGGTCCTCCCAACAACCAATTGATTCTGCTGGCAAGCTGTTAAGCCAATGTCGAGCTGGTCCGTTAAGCTTGAGTGGGAGGTATTTGATGGCGTGTAGGTCATCACCGCAGGCCATGTGGATATGAAGGAGATAGTCCTCGATCCATACCGCAGGATCTGTTGTGCCATCATATGATTCAATGTTCATGGGTTTGAAACCCTCAGGGATTTGATGATCCATTACTTCATCTGTGAAGCATAGTGGGTGTGCGGCGCCTCTGTATTGGGCTATATCACGACGCAGCTCAAACGAGCTTTGTCTACTGTGTTTGGCCCAGCCGGATTGACTATATCCGGAGTGACGATTACCGTCTCGTGCCGTGGGGCGCCCACGTGATCCGTAGATCGATCTTGTTTGCCTTGCCTTGTCCTCCAATATATCTCGCAGGTCTGGCGCATTTTCCCGTGCCTTGGTATTTTTTGAGCGGCGCCGGGGTGCGGCTTGAGTGGAGGGCCAAGAGGCCTCTCTGTCGCGGCCACGGGGTAGCCGGTCGGCCGCATCATGTGCTGGTGATGTAGGTTTAGGTGCGTCCTCCTCTAATCGGGGGTAGCAGCTTGCACTTTGGGTAGCTCTTGGAGGGGCGTTCGAGTTCATACTCTTCGGCCGCAAGGACCTCAATCCATCTGTCGGCTAGCAAATCTTGATCAGCTCTAAGCTGTTGCTGTTTTTTCTTAAGGCTGCTCGCCGTGGCCATAAGCCTGCGTTTGAAACGCTCTTGTTCGACGGGATCCTCCGGCACGACAAATTCGTCATCATCGAGCCTTGCCTCGTCTTCGGAGGGAGGCATATAATTATAGTCCTCGACCTCTCTGTCTGCCGCTCTCTCATGAGGGCTGGCTTCTCCATCCTCCTGTGCTGAATCTTGCTAGAGGTGGTTGTCTTTGGCACTGTCCGGGTGTTATTATCTCCCGTGCCAGAATCACCGGTTTTGCTTTGGCAGGACTTAGAGCGGCGCCGCTGACGCCGGCGCTTAGGCTGCTTCTTGGAGGGGTCATCCTCCGCTGTTCCATCACCATTGCCTTCTTTTGGGGTGTCCACCATGTATATATCACACGACGAGGTGGCTTTCCAGTGCCCTATAGGTGCTGGTTCTTGATCGTCTCCTGCATCGGCGTCCATACCGTTGATGTCTTGGGAGTCGAAGTCGAGCATGTCGGTTAAATCATCGACAGTGGCTACGAAGTGGGTGGTGGGTGGGCTTTAAATTTCTTCATCATCCGCATCCCAACCTCGCTGACCATAGTCCGGCCAGGGCTCTCCTGATAAAGAGAGAGACTTTAGTGAATTCAGAATATCGCCGAAGGGCGAGTGCTGAAAGATGTCCGCGGCGGTGAACTCCATGATCGGCGCCCAATCGGGTTCGATCGGTAGGGGCGCGGAGGGCTCGGAGTCTGGAGAGGAGTCCGGCTCCTTGGAGTCACAGGCTTCGCAGAGAATAGGGCTGGTGTTCGGCTCGATCGCCATAGAGATTGCAGCCCCCGAGGCGGTGTCCAACCACCCATCCTCGATTGGCGCAGTTGGCTCCGAATTAAGGGTCGGAGGTAATGCGGGTGTGGCCTCCAGGGCACTGTTTGGTGGCAGAGCTAGATCATGCCCATCGTGACAGTGCGGCGCGCTCGGCTGCGGCTCGAACCCGTCGAAGATCAAGTCTCCTCGGAGGTCGGCCGTGTAGTTCAAACTTCCAAATCTGACCTGATGGCCAGGGGCGTAGCTTTCGATCTGCTCCAGATGTGGCCCGTAGTGCAAAGCCGCCAAATACGAAGATCTGTCCGGGGAGAAAAGTCTCACCCTGGATCGCATCATCGTTGATGATCAGAGGAGCTATCGGGACTAAAAGTGATGATACAGAGGAACTCTCAATGAAAGCACCAATGTCGGTGTCAAAACCGGCGGATCTCGGGTAGGGGGTCCCGAACTGTGCATCTAGGCGGATGGTATCAGGAGGCAGGGGACACGATGTTTTACCCAGGTCCGGGCCCTCTTGATGGAGGTAAAACCCTACGTCCTGCTTGATTAATATTGATGATATGGGTAGTACAAGAGTAGATCTACCACGAGATCAAGGAGGCTAAACCCTAGAAGCTATCCTATGGTATGATTGTTGTTCGTCCTACGGACTAAATACCCTCCGGTTTATATAGACACCGGAGAGGGCTAGGGTTACACAGAGTCGGTTACAATGGTAGGAGATCTACATATCCGTATCGCCAAGCTTGCCTTCCACGCGAAGGAAAGTCCCTTCCGGACACGGGACG
This sequence comes from Triticum dicoccoides, assembly GCF_002162155.2. Taxonomy (NCBI): domain Eukaryota; kingdom Viridiplantae; phylum Streptophyta; class Magnoliopsida; order Poales; family Poaceae; genus Triticum; species Triticum dicoccoides. Next base: position 299,790,995 of record NC_041390.1, on the reverse strand, counting down.
AAGTCTTCAATCTTGTATCTTCATAGTCCAGGAGTCCAGCCGAAGGTATAGTCTGGCTATCCGGACACCCCTAATCCAGGACTCCCTCAAACACACAATGCATATATGTCATGTGGCACAGCAATGTGGCAATGGTAAGTCGAAGGAAGATCGCTAGCATGTGTGCAAAGTGTCATGGTTAAAGCAACACATGAAGTATGATTCACAATATGCATGCTCATGGTTTGCGTGTTCTCGAGATAGAGGGATATCACCTCGAAAGCATGTCCTTGTGCGTCCTTCAGAATGCCGAAGTAAAAGCAAGTGCGATGTAGAATCGTCGTGGTAGAAGGTGGTTCGCTATCAAGAGCTTGAATTCTCAACTCACTTGAAGTGGAAGTCGACATGAAGTCCAAGTATCCTACACATGCACACAACAAAACAAAGAACGTATGCACATGGTAGATAAACACATCATCCATCATGATGGTTCTCTTCTCCTGCACGTAACCATTAGAGGCAAAAGTGCATGAATAATATGATGCAATGGCTATACTCATGGTACTAGGCATATGGTGCAAAGAAGGAAGGCAAGCATGCTTCACAAGAAATATGTCAAAAGCTGCAAACATATGCGAGAAAGCTATGGGGGCAATCTCATTAGCAAGACTAAATACATGTCAAAATATCTAGCATAAGAGACACAACACATGGAGATATATGACAAGAAGCAATAACAATCATGTGCAAATCATGTAGATGGTTGTCATCACCCGCATGAAACGAGCAAGTATGAATCATCGGTGATGCAAAACAAGCAAGCATAGTAATCAATTCGTGCAAACTAGTGGGGCGAAGATGTAACGCACTAGAGTAAACCATGGCAATCATGTCATGTGAGAAAATAATAGGCATAGGCTATGCACATGACATAACACAAGCACGAACAAAAAGCAAGATCATAGTATCATCATAGGAATGGGTCATAGGTGGAACATGGCAATAACAAGCAATATCTCCACCAAGCATGCAAATACACATACAAGTAGTAGAATCAATCATCATGTGTAATGCAAAGCATGGGTAACAAATGCATGACAAAGGACTATGAATGATCATATCAAGCATAGTGAACATGGAAATATGGGAAATGATATATAATGGACAATAAGCCATAACCATGTGAGGGCCATGTAGAATAAATGCGTGAAGACTTTGCACGATGGGAACGGTGTGAAAGCCAATCCATGGGATCCCAAATCAGCATTGCTCTCTAGAGCTCGTTTCGTCAACTCATGGGATTGTGAGGTTGACGAGTATTCATGTGTACCTACACAAAAGAGACACAAACCAAAGAAATTGTGTGCGTGGTAAATGTACACATCATTCATCATGATGTGTATCTGAATGGGAGAGTTAGAACAAGATAAGCATCGCTCAAAGAAATTTGAGGCACGATAGAGAAACATGTCATCCATCATGAAAGAATAGTTTTCATGTATATCATGATGGGGACACAAATTAGAGCAAATATGTTGCACAATAATAGCGTTTTTACTCATGGGTAGCATATGGTGCACAGAAGTGTTGGGATCATGCAATGGATAGGATGGATTTCCTAAAATGTATGAGGGAACTATGGGGGTCTCCTCGTGTGCAATAGAAGAAGCATAACATTGAGAAAATTTACAACATGACAAACAATGCATGTCGAAAGCTAGGTGGTCATGGCATGGCATATGAGATAAATGATGCAAAGGGAGCATATCAATATCATCACAAGAAAAACAAATGCCAATAACCATAGGCTTGTCATCTATGCCATAAGTGCAAATTGGGTTTATTTTAATGGCATATTCATAGTCACTATGAAGATATTGCAAATATGGCATATGGTTGATCTCATGCATAACATATGACAAGTCAAGCGAATTGTCAAACATGATGTGACCTAGAGAATTGTCACAAGAAATCCTATGTAACATAGCATCACAACTAATAGACTCCACATGGCAATCATCATAATCATCATAAATGGGTAAATATTTGCATGGTGAAATCATACTAGCATGAAGCATGGTAATAGGTGGATAAACATCATGCAAGCAATCAATATCAAGAATGTCCACTAGTGGGACTAGAGCATCACCATCACCTATGTTACCTTGTTTATTCCACTCAAGTGGTGTAGGTGAGGTGGTAAAGACCAAATGGTGGTCATCTTCATCGTGATGGAACCATGTGGGGTGCATCATATTCCACCATGGCCATCGTCTTGTCCGAAGGGAAGAAAAAGTTGTCGAGGATTAGTGCGTCATCATATATGGGACCTAGCACCAAATGAGAAGACACAATAGAGGTAGAGGTCAAGTTTTTAGTGTTGAAATTGGTCTCACGAGACCTATGAACTATCTCACTCTCTCTATGTGGTGGTTCACTCACTCCCACAAAATAGGTGCACTCAAACTCACATATGGTGGAGTCACTCATCTCACTCAAGTGGTGGGGGTTGTGGCTCTCCTCACATGGGAATTGGGGTAACACATCATATGTGGGTCTAGTGGTGAAGTCACTCTCATCCTCAATATGGTGGCACAAGTCACTCAAGTCATCATAAGTCATCATGGTCGAAGGGAGAATACTATGCTCAACTATCTCGTAGTCGTCGTCGTGGATGAAGGCCGAAGATGGCCCATCCTCACTCTCGTCGTGGATGAAGGCCGAAGATGGCACATCATCACTCTCATCCTTGCTCATCACCATGTCGTTCGCCTCCAAATCATGATCCTTGATTTGCTCCATAGTCGTACTCGTCGCCGCACCGTCTTGAAAAAGAGTCATAGTAGACTCGGCATCATCAATGCCACAAAGAGGGGTGGCGGTGAAGTCAAACTTGGGAACGTCATCTTTCGATTATATGAGGATGTCATCAATGAAGACCACCACAAATTTATCCAAAATGTCCATGAATACTTTGTTCATCATGTGCATGAAGAAAGCAGGGGCATTGGTGAGGCCAAAAGACATGAGTGTATATTCATAAAGACCATATCGAGTGGTGAACGCGGTCTTAGGAATATCCTCCTTCTTGATTTTGAGCTGGTGATACCCGGTTCTCAAATAAATCTTGGAGAATACTTGTGCCCCACCGAGTTAGTCGAACAAATAATCATTCCTCGGAAGCAGGTATTTGTTCTTGAAAGTGACATCATTCAACTGACAATAATCCACACACATCCGAAGATTGTCGTCTTTCTTGTCCACGAAGATTGCAGGTGATCTCCGTGGTGAAGAACTTGGACGAATGTATCCTTTCTGAAGCATCTCATCATGTTGTTTCTTTAACTCCACTACCTCATATGAAGCCATCCGGTAATACTTCTTGTATAGGTGCGGTCCCGGGCACAAGGTCAATTGCAAACTCAAGCTCACGATCTGACGGCATCCCTGGTAGTTCCCCAGGAAATACATTTGGAAATTCACTGACCACAGGAATTAGATCCAATTCTTCAGCTAGGGATGCGAAGACCATTTCTTTCTTGGGCATGCTTCTTTGAGCAAAAAATTTGTGTAGTTTGGCCTTCCTGACTTGTCAATGTGACTTCTCTGGTCGCACAGCTGATGCATACTTGATGTTTGGTTAACCAATTCTTTCCTAAAATACTATCCAACTTGGCAGACACGATGACTATCAATGAGGCTGTGAACATGACTCCCTAGATGTCAATCTCCAAATTGTAGCAGGCCAAATTGCTTTTGAGAAAGGATCCCGGGGATTGTACCATCATACTCTTTTCTAGAATCGAGCAAGAAAACTTGTTTTGGGTAACAAAACTCCATTAAATAAAATAGTGGGAAGCCCAGAGTCAAACTAAATTATTGTAGGTATGCAATTAACAGAAAACATACCGATGATGACTTTTGGGCTCTCTTGGGATTCTTCTGCGTAGAGATGATGAACTTGCCCTTGGATGTTCTTCTGTCTAGGGTATGGCCCCATGTGGTTAACTTGTAGCTTGAATGGAGCATTTGACTTGCCATTCTTGGGGCACTGTCTGGCGTAGTGTCCGGTTTTCCCACAACAAAAACACGCAGTGCTACGCTGACAATCTTCACGTACCAGGCTAGTCACGATATTCTTGACTTGGGTAGTGGTCTTTTTAACATTCTGCTGCCAATTGGGCTTAAACTCAACCTATGACTATTGCCAGGTGCGAGCCTTCTGGACTATGGGTCCTTCCTTCTTAGGCTCGAACTTCCGCTTGTGGTCATCAGGAGCGGGCCTACTGTCCTAAACAAGCTTCTGCTCCCTTTCTGCAATCATGGCTTTGTTGACCAGAGCCTCAAAATCCGAAAAATCAAGCATACTGGGAGTGCATCTGAGGTGTTGATGCAGTTCTCCATGGAATCTATCGATCTTTCTCTCTTCGGTGGCCACATCATACAGGGAATAGCGAGCCAAATGGTTGAACTTGTTCAAATACTCGGTGACGGATAAGTTTCCTTGCGTGAGAGCTAGGAACTCCTGTTGCTTGAGTTTCATGATACCTGTAGGGATGTGCTATTTGCGGAATTGATCCTTGAACTTATCCCATGTGATTTCTTCATCTGCTGGCCACATAGTTTAGTGTTCTCCCACCAAATAGCTGTGGCTCCTTCCAGATAGTGGGTCGCAAATGGAACCTTATCACCTTCTTCGGTGCGAGCAATGTCCAATTTATTTTCAATGGTCCTTAGCTAGTCATCGTCTTCCATAGGGTCAGCAACTTGATTAAAACTGGGTGACTTAGTCCTTTGAAAACCTGAGAGCTTGGAGTGATTGCCATACTAATTTCCATTCTTCCCAACCATAGCCTACACACTTCTCAATAGTTCAAGTAGATCGTTGTTTCTTCTTTCTTCGAACATGCGCATGATCTATTCAGTGGTTAGTGGATGTGGCGGTGGAGGCGGTGGTTGTGGATATGGCTCGGGGGAATGCTCTGCCTGTCTTGCTGAGCGACGAAAAGGGACATCCTCACCAGCATGACTGCTGCTGCCTCCCATTGTCATCCTAGTTTTCCCCCGTATGAAGCAACCGAGATGAGCAACATCCATAAATGGGGAAGAAAAACAAACGACAAACCCGAAGAAAAAGCAATAAAAACCAGGGCGAATAAAGAAAGTTCCAACATAATTATACATAGACTCATACATGAACAAAAACATTATGACAAGTACGACTACACCCAACACCGCGGCAAACTTGTCTACAAGCTAGCAAACTATGGCTACACGGCTGCAGAAGAGTCCTCCTCGGGCTCGGATCCTGATATGATGACGTTGACGGAGACCTCCAGGTTAAAGGAAACACAGTGACACTGCCTCGAGATCTCTCCCTCGGGGGAAGGTCTAGGGCAAAGCATAGGAGGTGCGGGAGTAGAGAGAAGAAAAGCCTACTCGGCAGGAGACTCGCGAGGGGTCACTGTCGAGGTGGCCGAGGTACTCTGAGGGGTAACCAAAATAGTAGGAGGAATAGAGACTGGGGGAATAAATGGGGTAAATCCGATAGTAGGTGGGGTGGAACCAACTCGAGCGGCAGTAAGAGCTGTACAGGTTCGAGTCAACTCTCGGGCCAGCTCAAAGATCAAAAGATAACTGGCCGTGATATAGCGAGAAAGGTTGCTGGAAGAACAATCGCACGCTCAATCAATAAAAGGGAAACAGATACACCCGTTCTCGAACAGAGAAGGGCAGAAGTACAAACCTGGGTGGGTCTCCATGTGAACCTCGTTGTAGCGCAAGTCTACAAGAGCATTGAATGCGGCAAACTGGATATCCTGAGCTGGCATGGAGGCAAAACCACCTTTAGAAGAACAAGTGTAAGCACCGGAAGGGGAAATGTGATGCAGAGTGACCTCCACATAGTACTCGTACACTGAGTCTGCCGGATGCTCCCGATACACCTGGTACACTGGATCATTACCATTGGGGTAGAGTCGACGCCACATGTTTTGAAGCAGATGCGGTGAGGTGTAGGGTGCTGGCTTAGACTGGTACGGGTATGGAACTGGAGCCATCTACACTCACAACTATTAGACGATTAGCAATAACAATAAATCAAATGCATGCAATGTAGCAACCGGATGCAAATACTACGGGCACTCAAGACTAAACTTGCTACCATTCAACTAATGCGTCGGCGGTCTAGCTTTTCCTATAGTCAGCACGGCTCTGATACCAAGCGTTGTGGCACCCCGGCTCGGAGAAACCTATTTACCTTGCATTGATAGCCCAGAGATCTAGTCTTCTGGCAACACACAACAACTTGGTACAGAAAACAACCGCTTTATTGATGCTAGTAGAAACATAGGTTTGATATTACATCAGGTAGCGAGGCCAAGCGGCACACACGGTGCAGCTGAACAGTATGTATTATTTAATGAACATGAAGGGGCCTCGATCACGACAACTGCACGGCAGCGGAATGACGATGAAGTGGAACCCCATAGCATAGGGACACCGATGTGGACACGATCTAGACACGAGAAGCACTCCGATCCAGTAAGACTTTCCTGAAAGCTGATGACGGTGTCCTAGACTAGGGGGTACTCGCCACATCGTCTCCCGATCTATTAGATTGGGCCAAGGACCCCCGTGGCTGTATACTCATGGGCCAGTTCGGACGGCTACCGCATACAAGGAAGATTCCACAGGACTTGGCGATCAAGACAAGGACTTCTCCCCACCGGCGTATCCGGCTAGGACTCTTGTTATCCTAGGCCTCCGGTACATTATATAAACCGAGGCCAGGCTAGTCGATAGATATATAATATACACAACAACAATCATACCATAGGCTAGCTTTTAGGGTTTAACCTCCTTGATCTTGTGGTAGATCTACTCTTGTACTACCCATATCATCAATATTAATCAAGCAGGACGTAGGGTTTTACCTCCATCAAGAGGGCTCGAACCTGGGTAAAACATCGTGTTCCTTGCCTCCTATTACCATCCAGCCTAGACGCACAGTTCGGGACCCCCTACCCGAGATCCGCCGGTTTTGACACCGACATTTGTGCTTTCATTGAGAGTTCCGCTGTGTGATCGACAAAAGGATCGATGGCTCGCCTGCAGATCAACTGCGACTTCGGCATCTTCGTCACCAGCTCGACTGGTCACCTTGGTTCAACCAAGAATTGCGCCCCGTGTTCGGATCACCATGTCTGGACGAGGGCCTTCATCAAACATCAACTCCGATCTCTATCAAGATCACGGAGGAATCATCTATGGAGCTCGGGGGATCAATGTCAACATTGCCCTCAAGCGACCGTGCTGTTTTTTCAGACAGCGAACTCGTATTTGCCACTACCACCTCCTCGAGTATCACTTTAACGATCACTTTGTTGGAATTGTGCGCATTTGAGTCTACAACAACCCTAGAAAATTACGTTGAGTTCCGATGGAGGAATGTCTGGCAATCCATGATATACCGGAGCCCTGTCAAATCTGGACGGGAATTTGGATGAGTTTAGGGTGTGGTGTCCAGCTTCTAGCTCGGACGTCCTATGGAAGATCCAACCGTTGATCGGCTGCGGAATTCCTATATCTACCACCTCTCAAAATTTCGGCTCGATCCGACCGTTCAAACTCCAGGAACCTTCCGATTAGTGAATCACTTTTCGGATCTGTTTTCTGCGCGAAAACGAATCCGACCCGAGTTCATCTTTTTTATGAACAGGATTTCAGACATCCCTTTTGAAGGAAGTTTTGTATGGGGTATTGTGTTTTGTTCCCGAACACATCCCACTAACTGTAAGATCTTTTGAACATGATCTTCAACATCATGCTGGTGTCAAACCAGTCCGGCAATATTACTCCACGGCTGCTGACCTATGCTCGACTTTGTTGAGCCGAGCTCAACTTCTTCGGATCATCATCTCGGCAAGCCGAACAAGAGCCCGGCATCGCGAAGGATAAATCATCACCAACATCGCCGCCCCACGGATTACACGGAGCGGGCATACCGGCATCGCCGCACGGTCCCTTCATCAAGCCGGCATCGACCACGTCACGGCCTGCATCGACAAGGCCGCACTATTGCTTCTTCAAGTTGGTGTCCATCACGCCGACCTACTTCGACTCATGACATTGAGGCTTCGACATCTCGGCTGGACCGGGGGCTTCGCCATCTCTTCATCAACCTACTCCGGACACTTCGGCGTCACTAGCCGACCAGCTCCGTCACGTTAGCTGGGCCGAGGGCTTTGCCTCAGCGAGTCAACCTTTACCAGCATTGTCATGCCGTCGTTTTATCGCCCATCAGGCAATGGGTGTGCGGAGCGGGTCCCAATTTTAGGAATCACCTTCCTTCGGATTGCTACAACAAATAAACCAGGTGCTATTAATCCCAGTATTTTTTGCTTGTTTGGGTTCATTTTTCCCAAGGAATTATTACTCTGGTTTGTCCATCATATGTACACAGGTCTATCAAATGGTGGCCGCATTAACGACAGTCGCATGGTGGTTCGGTCAGTTTCCGTACATAGTCCGGTGAATGCCGCACTCGGAGCTCGGACCGACCTGCGAATTCAGGCTTTGCCATGCCTTTACCGCATCACGCCGACACCCTGCATCGACATTGACTTCGGCGCCAGGCCATATTTCTTTTATTACTCACTTTGCATAAATTATTTATTATGCAACGATTTTTTTTAATTATCATTATTACTATTATCTCCGGTTTGCACTATTTTTTGTGCACAGGAAAATGATCCGGGGACTTCGGCGTCACTCTGCCGGTCTGCATTGATCGTACTATGTCACCACTTCAGCGTGTCAAGCTCTCCGCTCCGCCACCTCGGGACCGGCTTGAGGGATGGAACCTTGCCCCGCATCAAGCTCGGACCGCGTCATCAATACCGAACACATTAACCAGCTAAGTCGCTTTCATGCTCAAAGCTTTAATTTCTAACTTGCGTTCGGTTCGACCAAGCATTATACTTTTTTGGAAAAAAGTTGCTTCTAAAAAATTTCCTTGTCCTAACTTTGTTTGTCACGCATAAATTCAAATACCCCGTTTACTTGGGGGCTTCCTTTATGAAGCATTTCCTGTTGCATATGATTATACTTGTACGGCTTCGTTCCTTGTTCGTGTATTACGCCACAATATGCACCATATTGACTTAAGCGATTTGCAAGCTGGGTTGCCTCACTCCTGTGTTTACCCCTACGTTCCCGATTGTTCGGCTAGGGAGTAAAGGGAGCACCTCTGCGATTGTCACGATCGGGTCACCCGAGCCGGACCTCAGACTGGGTGAAGCTGAAAGCTAGCGCTCTTATAGTTATTCAATGATGGTCGGCACACAACGGAACTCATGAGTACAAAAAATCTATTGCACAAGTCTCATAATAACAATGAGCACCGAAGAAATGTATCGGTGGGGGTACTATTTTCTTCGAAGATGCTTCTTACTCTTCGCAGTAATATAGCATAAGTTTCCTGAGCGCGCTTTGTCTGTTACAACCTTATGGCCTGATTGCCTGGTTATTGGAAACACCGTCGATATTCTCGACTGATGGAGTACATAACACTTTTCGGTCCTTAACCAAAGTGGGAGAAGCCGACGGTCGGTTAAGACGCGTTTAAAGTTCAGTTGAACATAGATATGATATAAGTACTTCGGTACATGCAATCATTCTTCTACCCAAGTCACTTGGGGGCTCTTAAGTTTATTTGAGCCGTTTTATAATAAGTGTTCTTCTTCTCAGTCGTTGCAAAGTTCTATTATTATTATTTATCACTCCTTTTTTCGACGCGAGTGTGCGGTCACTAGCCGGGGAGCCTAATTTCTCTCTCAAAGCCGCTAGAGTTTAGTTTGCTAAACTGGCCTAATGAGAAGTACTCCGCCCTCGGGATAGGAGGTTGAAGCCGTAGGCTGACCCGCTCGAAGTCTTGAGATAGGATGTGTCATGTTAAAGGACGACAAAAGCACTTCTTTTTTCTAAGACAAATTTTCGGATTGGCACCAAACACTTGATCTTGTTCGGACGTCATGTTTTTACTGACGTTTCTTGGTTTTCCAAGCTTTTTGGCACTTTTAAACTATTTGTGCTTTTCCAGCATTAGTCTCGTAGTGCAACGCCGGACACCTTTAGGGATTCGGCAAAAACATTCTCAGATATTGCTATATATGCATCGGTTTCGAATTGTGTCTTTGGTTAATAGTTGGGTTGCCCGGCTCCTTCACATGCTTCTTACGTTCCGTTTTGTTCGGCTAGGCGTGCAAAGGGAGAACCACTGCGATTGTGCTTCTAGCTCACATGGTTAAGCACCTTAGTGGAGAAAGCCGAAAACTGACTGTCACAATAAACTGGTCAGCGATCCGATGACTATGTTAAATGATGGGCCGTTCATAACATTGGCCGAAGTGTTTACAGCTTGACCCCGACTGTCGCCGAACACTATCGGGGGCTTTTAACTGGCCTCCCAAACTAAATCCTCGATATTTTGCTCTTACATTCGAGCTGAGGTTTCATGATCATGCTTAGCATGACAACCCAAAGAAAGGAACCGATAGCGGGACTATTTTCTTTGGAAGACATTTCTTCTGTTAAACAGTAATATAACTCTCTGCGTACCTTTGTTTATAAAACCGTATGGCCAGATTGCCTTGTTTGTTGTAAATCTTTGCCCTCATAAAGGTTTTATAAAGTAGGACAAACACTCCTCGGCTATTGGCCGAGGAGGTGGAAGCCGATGGTCGGTCAACAAAGTTTGGTACAATGCGGATCCGAGCATTAATGACGTAAAGTACTTGGATACATAGAGTCATTACACATAATTTGCGATTTTACTATGGATATTGATCCTTAATTCGGCCACCCGTGCCCGCATTAAGGCTCGGGGGCTACTGGGCTTCGGGCTTATTATTTACAAATATTAAAGGGGCACATCGATCCCCTGATCTGGTGTTGCCACCCGACCAGTGTCTCGGGGGCTACTTCATTGCTTGTCCAATGCAGAAAATTTTATGTGCAATATAGTTTCCGAGGAGATTTTGATCCTCAAGTTGGTCGGCCACACCCAACCTGAGTCTTGAGGACTGAGCATGCCGCTTTTGTGTCCCGAAGTATTCTGCTGAGCTAGGACTTGATCCTCAGGCCGATTTTGCAAATCAACCTGAGTCTCAGCGGCTACTGGGATCAGCGGTCTTATGTCATCCTTCATGTGCATCTCGGGTTTTAGACCGATACACACCTTGAGGGCTACTGGCTATATATCTCGGCAGAGAATAAATTGCACAAATAAAAAATATTGACAAACAATCGGCCCATAGTTGGGGTGGTGCACCACCTCGGAAGCAGTCCGGCATAAAGCTCGGGCGCTAGTGGCTGGCTCCATAGAGGGCATTTCCGGCATTAAGCTCGGCTAAACTCCTTCAACTTTTTTGAACCAAGGTGATATGACACCTCAGATATAGTCTGGCATTGGAGCCTGGACACAGTCCGGCGTTGGAGCTTGGATATATTTCGGTGTTGGAGCTCGGATATACAGTCCGGCGTTGGAGCTCGGATACATAGTCCGGCGTTGGAGCTCGGATACATTCCGGCGCTAGAGCTGGGAAGCGGTCTGGCGTTGGCGCTCGGCTGCAAAAGATACCTCGAATGCAGTACGGCGTTGGAGCTCGGATGCAAGAGGACCCTGCCACCTGGGAACAACTTCAAACCCGAGGTGTGGCATAAAAATAAGCAAGGCATTGATAAAGGCCGGAAACTTAAAGGGGCTCCTCGGATATCCGATGTGTAAACTCGTCGAATGCATTTCGGCAATCCTCAAGATCGAAGATAAAGAAGATTTGTTGAACCAGTTTTCAAGACCGGCAGCCGAAGATGAAGAACAGTTCGGAAGAATCGAGGAGTGTCCCTAACTTGAAGACCGGTTCAGGGGGCTACTGACGGTGTCCTAGACTAGGGGGTACTCACCACGTCGTCTCCCGATCTATTAGATTGGGCCGAGGACCCCCGTGGCCGTATACTCATGGGCCAGTTCGGACGGCTACCGCATACAAGGAAGATTCCACAAGACTTGGCGATCAAGACAAGGACTTATCCCCACCGGCGTATTCGGCTAGGACTCTTGTTATCCTAGGCCTCCGGTACATTATATAAACCGAGGCCAGGCTAGTCGATAGATATACAATATACACAACAACAATCATACCATAGGCTAGCTTTAGGGTTTAGCCTCCTTGATCTCGTGGTAGATCTACTCTTGTACTACCCATATCATCAATATTAATCAAGCAGGACATAGGGTTTTACCTCCATCAAGAGGGCCCAAACCTGGGTAAAACATCGTGTTCCTTGCCTCCTGTTACCATCCAGCCTAGACGTACAGTTCGGGACCCCCTACCCGAGATCCACCGGTTTTGACACCGACAGCTGGCATGACAAGCCAGGTCGGTACATTGAATGTACTTGCAAGCTCACAACAAGTAAAGGCATAATGACAAACAATAACATGACAATTAAGCAGGTTAAATGCAAGGCTACAACATACTACTCATGAAGTGAATAGGCTTTTACACCGAGTCCCTTAGATTCCCTTACCATATGGATTACCTTGTAACCAACATCATCAATACGGTGATCACTCCCGGATCACAAAGGAAACCAACTCTTTGGTTCCAATCACAACCATCTTCATGCTTTCAACAATCTCATCACATAATCAGTGCCAACTATATAACTTTAGTGTGCAGGATTAACTTATTTATGTTGATCCATGGTGTGACCTACTATGAACTATGTCCATAACCGAGGACACGACTATCAATAGATTTAACACACACTCTGTAGAGGTTAGCACACCGTACCCACATCATGGAATCCATGGCCTCGAACTCCCATTCGGGTGGACCGACGACATTCTGACAGAACCAACCCATTGCCATGACACTCTCCCGGCCACTCGGATGAACTCTCATTCGGGCTAAGTCCTGGGTGGCCCCGATGTCAACTCGTGACATCCAACGGCCACCGTCGTGGCAAAACATAAATGGCGCCAAATGGGGACATGGTACCATAACAGCAACAGGCACACAAGGTTATGTCTTCTTACCGGTCCAGGGTACCGCACGCCCATAACCTTCCCTCGTTGGAGCCGCCGACGAGAGGCATGACAACGGACCGTATAAGGGCCTTCCCATAAAGGCAAATGTGGTTGCACTTGGAAGCTCAATTTGGTGGCACCATCACTCGATCAACATTATGTTCAAGTTGAATTATCATCAGGTTTAACTTGAAATAAAAGAAATCGAGCCATAGTATGCCATCAACATGCAACTATATGACATGCAACTATATTCACATATCACTGTAATGAAATGGATAAACATCATAGAATCAATATGTATGCACTACTAATCATTTAGAGAAACTGGTTTTAACTCAATCATTTTTAGTTATGACATTATCATGGTGAAAATAATAAACCATTTTATGAGAATAATACCGATCATTACCAAACCATAGTCGTGCTATCAAAATAACACTATTGCAACAAACTAGTCCATGCACTCAAGTACTACAGCAAGCTAAGCAATTCAAGCATAGCAAATAACATAAGCAATATTATTTAAATGGTTTAATGCATGAAATAAGCCTTATTCAAGTTGGAAAATCATAGTTATTGAAATGACACCATGCGGATATTTTTGGTGGCTTGCCTTATGCTACCTCTTGAGCATGCGTTGGTTTGCCTTGAAGAGGAAAGGGTGATGCGGCAAAGTAGCTTAAGTATTTCCCTCAGTTTTTGAGAACCAAGGTATCAATACAGTAGGAGGTAACACACAAGTCCCTAGTACCTTCACAAACAAACAAGAACCTCGCAACAAACACGATAAAGGGGTTATCAATCCCTTCACGGTCACTTACGAAAGTGAGATCTGATAGAGATAATAAGATAAATATTTTTGGTATTTTTATTGTATAGATTGGAAAATAAAGATTGCAAAATAAACAATGAGAGAAATAGCAAGTATATAGGAAAATAATATAATGGAAAATAGACCCGGGGGCCATAGGTTTGACTAGTGGCTTCTCCCAAGATAGCAAATTCTATGATGGGTGAACAAATTACTGTCGAGCAATTGATAGAAAAGTGCATAGTTATGAGAATATCTAGGCATGATCATGTATATAGACATCACGCCGGCGACAAGTAGACCGAAACGATTCTACATCTACCACTATTACTCCACACATCAACCGCTATCCAGCATGCATCTAGAGTATTAAGTTCAGAAGAACAAAGTAATGCATTAGGCAAGATGACATGATGTAGAGGGATAAACTCAAGCAATATGATATAAACCCCATATTTTTATCCTCGATGGCAACAATACAATATGTGCCTTGCTGCCCCTGCTGTCACTTGGGAAGGACACCGCAAGATTGAACCCAAAGCTAAGAACTTCTCCCATTGCAAGAAAGATCAATCTAGTAGGCCAAACCAAACTGATAATTTGAAGAGACTCGCAAAGAAATTTAATCATGCATAAAAGAATTCCAAGAAGAATCAAATATTGTTCATAGATAATCTTGATCATAAACCCACAATTCATCGGATCTCGACAAACACACCGCAAAAAGAATAGATCACCAAGAGAATCGAGGAGAACTTTGTATTGAGAAACAAAGAGAGAGAATAAGCCATCTAGCTAACAACTATGGACCCGAAGGTCTGTGGTAAACTACTCACACATCATCGGAGAGGCTATGGTGTTGATGTAGAAGCCCTCCGTGATCGATTCCCCCTCCGGCGAAGCGCTGGAAAAGGCCCCAAGATGGGATCTCACGGGTACAGAAGGTTGTGGCGGTGGAAATAGGGTTTCGTGGTGCTCTCGGATGTTTTTAGGGTATATGAGTATATATAGGCAAAAGAAGTAGGTCAGTGGAGCCACGAGGGGCCCACGAGGGTGGGGGCGCACCTACCCCCTTGGGCGCACCCTCCTACCTCGTGGCAGCCTCGTTTCTTCCTTGACGTCTGCTCCAAGTCTCCTAGATTGCGTTTGTTCCAAAAATAACTCTCCCAAAGGTTTCATTATGTTTGGATTCCGTTTGATATTCCTTTTCTACGAAACACTGAAATAGGCAAAAAACAGCAAATTGCACTGGCCTTTGGTTAGTAGGTTAGTCCCAAAAATAATATAAAAAGGTATATTAAAGCCCATTAAACATCCAAAACAGATAATATAATAGCATGGAAGAATCAAAAATTATAGATACGTTGGAGACATATCACCTTAGCACGGAGGAGGGTCACACTCCTCCTGGTTCTCCTCAAGGCAAGTTTCTCCTTCTGAAAATAAATAAAAGCAGCAAAAGAAAATATCAAGAACCATTCTGTTGGGGCCCGAAGCTGTCTAAATCCTTGTCTTGTGTTGCGTCTCTCGATTCCGCTCAAGCCCTCTCAAGCTACCACATGGATGCGTTGGCCTCGCGACTAAGTCCTCACACTAAGGACATCTGCCGTGACAAATCCACGACAGTTGGCGCCCACCGTGGGGCTTGCGCACGGTGGTGTTGGGTTCTTGAAGGGATCTCATCTAGGGATCATCGAGCTCGCATTTTTCGTCGGATAAGGAAAATCCGCCAAGTTGGGGTTTTTGTGATCAGGAACATGATTAGCTTTGGAGCTGACAAATACGAGATTAATCAGAACATAAGTGATTTGAGGGTTTTTGTGCGTCGCCCCGTGTGTGGCTCGGCGACTCGCCGAATCCAAAGACCGATCAATATCTGTTGTTGTGCACCGTGAGTTGGAAAGTAGCTGACCTATCCAATTACGCTGCGATGTACTTTTTGCTGGTTAAAGTCTTGAGGCGACAGCGATGCAGCAGTTCACCAGGAGATTTGATAGATCACTATTGCTACTAATTGTGGGAAGGGACCTGAGATGATCTGTTACGTCGTTGCAAGTAGTACTACAGTGCTAACAATTGACCTCATATAAAGCTTTCCATGTGGTTGCTCACATTCGTTTCCAGTTTTCAAATAATGTACCTGGCTTTTAAGAATCCAGAGATGATTTCCAACTGAGCTTGAGTGAACAAGTCCGGTACCAATTCCACTATTCTTTCTTTTCACATTGAGTGACCCAAGATACATCCTCAACTTTGGTAAAAGGTAGCTTGCTATTTTTTATCTCATTTCCTACTCACCTTTGCTCGAGTGTTGTGATGGATAGGCAAAGCACATCATATCTGGTCTACAACCACGACTACAAGTTCGATGCTATGAAGAACTTCATCACGCAAAGATGGACAAGCACATGGAGGACCTCAAGGTCCTCATCAACAACCACAAGAGTTCTCCCTCATCTTCGAGAAGACGCTCAAGTGCAAAGAATCCTGATCTACCATCTTCGGAAAGTACACCACGACATCGACACCGACAAGATCATGAAGCTCAAGGCCATCAAGGTCGTACCAAAAGAGCGGAAGAGCCGCCTTCCGAGAGCATGTTGGCTTCTTTGCCAACTTTGCGCCCACAGGCCTTCAGCCCCCGTGCACATGGCCTTCTGCACCCCCGTGCGCACGGGCCATGCACGCACAGGCCATATAGAACATCGACGAAGACCCCAAGACTAGGGCTTATTCTACTACGATGGCATCTTTGCCAAGTGACTTCAAGGCATATTTGCCTTTGGATGTATAGCATCTTTGACTTCGGATATACGGCATCTTCGCTTACTCCACGAGCTCAAGTCACTACCTCCACGAGCTACTTCGACAATGAAGATGAGATTCCATTCTTTGGGACTCATGACCCCGAAGAGTACCTTGAGTGGGAGCACAAGATGGATGACTACCTCAAGCTAAACCAAGTCCCCTCCGAGGATCCAGTGAAGTGCGCCACAAGTACCTTCCACGACTACGTATCGACATGGTGGCTTCACACACCTTCAAGAAACTTAGACATGAGTTGGCCCAAGACGAAGAAGGTAATGCGGCGAGAATTTGTGCCTTCCACCTACATGGGACATCTTCTTCTCCAATTGGAGAACACCATACAAGGATCCAAGTCCCTCCACGAGTACTTCAAGAACATGAAGAAAGCTTTGTGACAAGTCGGTGTGGACGACCCCATTTGGATGAAGTTCTACTTCATGATGGGATTGAACAACAACATCGCCAAGGCTCTCTTAACCAACAACTACGAGTCCCTCAATGACA
Source organism: Triticum dicoccoides (assembly GCF_002162155.2). Taxonomy (NCBI): domain Eukaryota; kingdom Viridiplantae; phylum Streptophyta; class Magnoliopsida; order Poales; family Poaceae; genus Triticum; species Triticum dicoccoides. Next base: position 299,773,797 of record NC_041390.1, on the reverse strand, counting down.
TGTACTTTGGTGCTCTCAAGGCGGAGCAAGAACTCATGAAGGCCAAGTCTACTCGACCCCAAGCACACTTCGCAACAACCGTGCTCCAAGACGGCGAGCATGAGGCTAGTACCACCTAGATTTCCAAGCCCGACGAGCTCCAAGATGATGTTACCAAGTTTGACTTCACCGCCATTCCTCTTTGTGGCATTGACGATGCCGATTATTCTATGACTCTTTTTCAAGACAGTGCAGCGGCGAGTACGACTACGGAGCAACTCAAGGATCAAGATTTCACTGGTACGCGTCAGTGCTATACAAACGGTTTTTAACCCCTTTCCACAACGGCATTTGGAACCGTCGCCAAGTGAGTGTGGGCGATAGGGGGGTCCTTGCCACACGACCCAGAAACCGTCGGGGATATGCCCTCCTGGCACACACGCTCGGCAAACGGTCATGTGTGACCGGCGAGCGCTCAAATACGGAAATACGTACAGTAGAGCTAAAAAAATACGATTATATGGCGAAATGGTTTCCAGTCACAAGTACATCCCACACAGTCAGTCCCCGCTAAAAGTTTCTGTTCGTATGTACATCCCACACAGTCGCTCCAAGGAAAACGTTTCCGTTCATAGGTACATCACACATAATTTTTCCCGTTAAATCGTTTGCATTATTGAATGTATCACACACGGTCCATAGAAGAAACTGTGTGGCAAAGGCTGTCCATCACACACAGTTTTTATGTGGTAAACGTTTGCACAAGGTGGCCTAATGCAAACAATTTTCAAGAGAAAGTCGTGTGTGATTGTTCATTGATCCAACACGGTTTATTCCTAGAAATTGTGTGCGTTGCCTGAGGTGATCATCCACGGTATTTTTTCAACAACCGTTTGCAGTAGCATAACCCAGTTAGTAGGCTAATTTGCCATTAGCAGGCTAATTTCCCTATTATTAATAATCCATTTATTAATCTAATTGACATTCATATTAAGCACATAATATATTTCATTTCCATATTAAGGAAGCAGAATTTCATAAATGAAATACATCAGAGTACAACATGATATAGCTTCAGCACTCAGCTACCCCATTACACAACTGCGCCAACACCAAGTTTCACATGCAACATGTAGAACCTTTAAAAATTAGCATCATAGACGACATATAGACAGATGCATCTCATCTGGAAAACTTCTGAAGCGGAAGGAGAATATTGAGCTTTCATTCATGTTGAAGGTCTTTGCAACTTTAGGCAAGTGCCTATGGATGATTGACCATCCGTCCTTCGTTCTCTCCAGGAACACTTCAATATTGAACAGTGGGTGTTGTATGAAAACCTTCCTCGCCTCCTGACCATAGAGGTGGGTTGAGAGGTAATCATCAGTGAACTGCTTTGGAAAGGCCTAAAAACAAGGATGTGCATAAATATCTTCCCTATATTGGAAACGGGGCAAAGGAATAAAAAGGTAAGGTATATAGTTAGTACCATCTTGTAGTGAACTGATGTCTTCTTCATTGTGCAGACAAAGATCTTGTTGTTTTTTGTCGCTAATTTCTCTATCCTAACAATCTTTCTGAGTTTCTTGATTTGATTGATATTCATGGACAACTCATTTCCCCATATGCAAAAAGGGTCGAACAGTGGGTCAAAACCTCTGACAGCAGGACCTACATGTGCAAGATCAAATTGTTAAAAACCAAAATATTAGAATGGTTCCTGCAATTGCACTATAATGTGCTATTAGACAACGGATCACACACGTGCTAACCTCGATTGTAAACCTCGGTGCTTCCCATTGTTTCCCTGCAACACATATAAAATAGTTAGTCATCAGGTTAAGTAAGGGTTCGCATGCTATCAGTAAAATTTGTTGATGAAAAATAAGCACATTGCAGATTCATCATATTAATTCAAGCCACATGAAAAACCCATTTATCCAAATGAAGCATGATTAAGAACTAGGAAATATAGCACTTGTATATGTTTCTCATGTATTAAGTGCAGCCAAATTCGATTTATTCCTCACATGCACAACAATACAAATTTCTACCCACGACAATTGGACATCGCATTGCCGAATTGAACCAAGAAGTTAACTAAACACCACAACAAATGAACCAACATTAACTGAGCACCACATTGCACAATATAACATACTCCTAATAGAAGATCAGATAGTTAACCAAACAGTTAACTATAGCCAATTGTATTTGTTTCTCATGTATTTACTACAGCAAAATTCAATTTATTCCTCACATGGTATATAATAACAGAATGCAACCACAACTATTGAACATCGCATTGCAGAATTGAACCAAACAGTTAACTAAACACCACAACACAAATAAACCAAATGTTAATTGAGCACCACATTGCACAATGTATAACCAAACCAAGCATGCTAGACAACTTGGAAATATAGCAATTGTATTCATTTCTCATGTATTTTGTAAAGATAAATTCGATTTATTTCTCACATGGAAGACAATACAAAATTGCAGCCTGAAGAATTGACATCGAATTTGCAGAATTGAACCAAACAGTTAACTGAAGGCGACAACTCATTAACAAAATAGTTAATAAGTGAGCACCACACTGCATGACATATAGAACATATACACTAGAGCAACGGATTGCATGGTAAAATTAGATAGCATGATTCACTAGAATTTGTGAAGGAAAGGCAGGAGCAGCACACGTAGCGGGTAAACCAAGCATGCTTAACCGGCGTAGCTAGCAAATGGCAAGGTGCTCCTCCAAGATCTGGGGGGTCGGCACGAATGGCAGCCATGGCGACCTCATCCCCACGTGCGGCCATGATTTGCTTCTCCGCTGCCAAATGCTCCTTAAGATCCTAGCTATACTGCGTGCACCATGGCTTAGGGTTGTGCTTATTTGGTGGAGGGGTCGATGATTTGGGTGGAAGGTATCGCGCTCGCGCCGGTGGTTGGGGCATGTGGGATGTGGAAGGAGGAGGAGGATGGGGGTTGGGTGTGGATTACCTGCCTGGATAGACGATGTCGAGCAGCGTGAAGGAGGGTCGCCGACGAGGAGCCGGCATTGCAAGCAAGGAGTGAAGGTTTCAACTTGGAAAGGAAGGAGGAAATAGGGGAAATGTCGCTTTTGGTAAGTGGGTGGGGCGGGAGGTAGATATTTCCGCGGAAGCCGAAAATTTGGAACCGCTTCAGCAAAAAAACTGGCGCGCAAAGTGTCATTAGACACGGTCCCTTATACAGAACTGTGTATGATATGTGAACATCACAAACGATTCAGATAGCTTAACCCGTGTGTGATGAGTTTGAATGTGAAAATTTTTGGTTTGAATTTCCATGGTTACAGTGGTCATCCACGTCATTGCATAATGTGGGTACACAAAGGAGACTAACTTCTTAATCGAGCAAGTTCAGCAATTAAACAGAGCTGGCTGACCTAAACATTACTCTAACAAATTAAAGACCATCGCTCTTAATTAAACTAAACAAAGAGTACTACTACATCTGGTGCTCGTCGATCTCCCCCACCGCCTCCATGTTGATGCGGAGCATCCTACATTCATCTCCATGTACACCTTCATAGCACATCAAGCCCCAAGTGGACCTACCGGACTTAAGGTGACCCGCTCCTCTTCAAGATTTACATGAATATCTATGGGACTTGGTCGCTACCTCACCACGGAACGTTGTGCATCATTAGGTACGAGGGCGACCACCACCAAGCAGCCAGGGAGCTTCCCGGAGGCCAAGGAGAAGGACCCCAAGGCCCCAAGGAAGAAGAGGGAGTGCACGAAGACCAACTCTGCACCTCCCAGGCGACTCCGTGCCCACGGGCCGCGAAGACCCCATGCGCACGGGCTACACAGAGAGCTCGCGCTGGAGCACCCCATGCGCACGGGCTTGTACCGTGCCCACGGGACCCCGTGCGCACGGGCCCAACTTACCCCGTTCGCACGGGCCCTACAGGATGGACGACTGTGATTGCTGTTTGGGCCTCCTCTTCATCAACTTCGTCCCTCATGTCCAACCACCTATATATTCCGTACCTAGACCATTTGTTAGGGTTAGCAAAGGATATGATAGACATATGAGAGCTTTGCTCCTTGTACCACTCCTCCTCTTGAGAGAGAGAGAGAGAGACCTCTCCATTGGAGATCAAGACCTCCTATGGACAAGATCCCTAGTGGATAGATCAAGACCTCCTATGGAGAAGATCCCTAGTGGATAGATCAAGACCTCCTATGGAGAAGATCCCTAGTGGATAGATCCCCATCATAGGATCACCAAGACCTCATTCCTCATAGGATTGGGATGAACTAGCACCTTGTATCTTTCCTTTGTTGTCCTTGAATCATTGTATCTTTCTTTGTGTGATTGGATCTAGCATATGTGTGATTGGATCTAGTCTACTGAGTGTTTTCCCTCTTGTGTTCATCTTGTTCTTGGGGATTCCCCCTCCAATTCATGAAAGATCTCCACTTAGGGTTCCACCCTACACCATTTTAGTATCATGAGCCAAGGTTGATCACGAAATTGGAGCCCCCTCTTCGTTTTTCTAGCCTAATTTTGCTTGTTCTTGTCCAAATTCGAAAATTCCCCACCAAAAATAGCCCCAATTTTTTTTGTGATTTGTTGGTTTTGATGATGTTTTGTTGTATTTGATCCATGGATTTGCTTGGTTTCAAGTGGATCTAGCTTTTCCCCCATCTTTTCCCCACCATCCATCCCCAAAATCTCCCCAATTTTGCCCAAGAAATCTCCATTTTCCGCCATGAAATCGCGAAATTTCAGCCCACCGCGTGCCCACGGA